>NW_026046729.1:22409542-22710735 GCF_023864275.1 Schistocerca cancellata | reverse complement strand
GTTGAGAAGGTAATACTAAAACGTATCACTAGGCATTGCATCGCCAACGACACCCTAAGACCGGAGCAATTCGGCTTTAGGAATCACAACACAACAACTCCTCCGCGTAGTCGAACATATAACACACGGTTACAACATGAACAAAGCCACAGGGGCCGTGTTCCTGGACATCGAAAAGGCTTTCGATCGTCTCTGGCACAACAGACTCATACGAAAACTAAGCGGAGCTGGTTTCCCGGACGGACTCGTACGTCTCATACACTCATATCTCACGAACAGATGTTTCAACACTAACGTGCAGGATAATCAATCAACACAACACGGTATCCAAGCTGGAGTATTCCAAGGCAGCATCCTAGGGCCCATCTTGTTTAACCTGTACATTAATGCCTTCCCAGCGACACAAAACACGACGTTAGCCGTCTACGCAGATGACACCGCCATCCTTGCGCAAGATTGGAAACCGTCGAACGTCAATTCACGAATACAGACAGCACTCAGAACAGCTGAGCCTTGGTTGGAGCGATGGCGTATTAAAGTAAACGTCGACAAGTGCGAAGCAGTTCTGTTCACACGCAGACCGAAACTACTGCGCAAACAACAACACTGTAGACCAATAACACTACATACACGCCCGAGAGAAAGTCAGGTACCTTGGTGTCTGGCTGGACCAGAAACTTACATGGGGGGACCACATCGAATACGTTGCCAACCGAGCGCACGCGAAGCTCAAACAGCTCTACCCAATGCTCAACAGGGAAAGCACACTGAATAGGAGGGTGTCGAGGTCCATATACATGACACTGATTAGACCTCTGATGACGTACGCAGCTCCTGTCTGGGGATATGCAGCACCTACACGACTGCGCCGCCTGCAGATCATACAGAACAAGGTGCTACGAATCATTAGCAACGCTCCACGCTACACACGCACCGTGGATCTTCACCATGAATACCACCTTGATACCCTCAAGGAAGTATTCAAAAAACACGCCACACGACTATACAGGAACTCGAGACACTCGAACAATCCTTTCATCCTCACTCTGGGAAACTACGATCACAACCACAGGTGGAAGCACAAGCGGCCAAAGACACTGCTAGCTAGGGCATAGCCACCTATGGTAAACTAACACACGCAAACAGCGACAGACGTCGGTAAGCCCCTGCATATCAGCAACACTGACTGGCAACTACCAGCTGCTATTAGAGCCGACCAACAGGCCACAGCAGGGACACCGACGAGCTCGCCCACAGACGCACAAACAATCCGCCAACATTCCCTCACACTGTGCCTCCGGTATATGACCTATCGGACACAAGGTCGATAACAAACCTAACTGTTGCAGGTTGCTGACGCTGAACGAGGACTCTGTACCAGCACCCAGCGCCAGCCGCCGAGCAGCACAAACGCACAACGTCAAGGTATCGACATGCATGATACCCACTACTAACAAAGCCTATCCTTGCACGACCTATCGCAGGAAGCAAGACAACCGCTACTGCTCTAACCACCCGACCTAACTATCGCAGAGGTTTTTTTCCCTTGGCTCTTGCCTTGGCACTTTTTTTCCTCTGCCCTTCAAACCGCTACCCTTCGTCCGATTTCGACCAATCTATCTCCAGACGAGCGCGTATTAATGGTTAACCCTAACCAGACGTACGCAAACATCGCAGTACCCACATCCTGCGACACCTCACTTTAGTGAATACTAACCCTTATGCAGAGATGGCAGTAGACCTTTTGTGTTGGCCATCATGCCGGTGTGGGCGTTGAGGGGCTCTACCTCTTACAAAATGTAGCGAGTCGGTGAGTGCTTAAATTCGTCGCTATTTTTCTACCGAAACTTTTGAGAGTGTCCGTCCATTATATATATTCTTCCGTCTCTTATTAAGCTGCTGTTTTCAATACACACTGTTATTCTACACGCTACATTTACTTAACGAGAACAAAATTAAATATTATTGTTTTCATGCCTTGCTCTAGCGTAACATTGACTTTATTCCTTTTCTGTTGAGAACAATTACTTTCACGCTATATCTCTACCGACACTTTTGAGAGTGTCCGCTATTATATGTATTCTTACGTCCATTATTAAAAAGCTATTTTCAGTATACACAGTTATTTACTTAACGAGAAAAAAATGAAATATTATTGTTTGCATGCCTTGTTCTAGCGTAACATTGACTTTATTCCTCACCTGTTGAGAAGAATTACTTTCAGGTTTTATTGCCAAACCACAAAATATGTCTGTGGTGGACACACTTCTTCATAAACATTAGGTAAGTAAAAGGGGGCTTGCGTACAGACGTTCGCAAAAGGGAGGGGTATGGGGGGGGGGGTTAGACCATTGTAATCCAGAGGCGTAACGTATGCGATACAGGCTTGCCTGCAAAAATAAAAATCTGAGCTCCCTAAAATAAACTGTATTATCTATCCACAACTTTAATTATAGCATGCAGAAGTAAAAATTTAAAGCAGTGTCTTGTATAATCCCAATTACAGTATAAACAAAGGGATCATTCGTTCATTATTTCCAAGGTATTAAACAAAATTATTAATGCTGGTGCCGGTCGCGGTGGCCGAGCGGCTCTCGGCGCTACAGTCTGGAACTGCGCGACCGCTATGGTCGCAGGTTCGAATCCTGCCTCGGGCATGGATATGTGTGATGTCCTTAGGTTAGTTAGGTTTAAGTAGTTCTAAGTTCTATGGGACTGATGACCTCGGCAGTTAAGTCGCATAGTGCTCAGAGCCATTTGTACCATTAATAATGGTAAATATTATTAAAAATTAAATAAATTATAGTGACTCAGTGTTAGTAGGCACAGGCCTCTGTTTCATGTAGTTATAAAACCTCAATTCACTCACCTAGCTCCATGATGAAACTGGACCACATGATTTGAAACACAAATACTGTCCCGAAAACTTTAAAAGAATCCGAATAGGGATAATCGTATGGAAAACAAAACGTTCTCAGACCATAGACAAAATTTAAAGGGAAATAAGCGCAACGAAATGTAAAATGATCACTGGTAAGCTGTATGTATAGCATCGCAGTGAAGAACCGTCAAAATACCTGTCAAGAACGTATTTTTACATTCCGTAAATTACTGTTACCAACAGTCGACAGAAGGAATTTACTATGGTCTTCGATTACAACTGGACGTAAGCACCAATGCAAAAACATTATGAAACAGCCACAATTTACGTATAGAAAATATTACTAGTGTTATTGTCACAGTTCACTTGATGATGGCAATAAGCAGAAACAGGTCCGTCGTGTAAAACATTAAAAATAGATTACCTTACTGCATATAGTTTTCGAGCTTTCAATTTTATTTTCTAATGAACGTAAATTTTCGGGCACAGGACACGTGAAGAAATTGGTAGTAGGTATAGTAAAATTTCTGAAGTCGCAAGAATTATTCTACTGTCAATTCCAATAGTTTTTGATGGAACTGAACGACAGGTATGCAGACTTTAATACAGGGTGTTTCAAAAATGACCGGTATATTTGAAACGGCAATAAAAACTAAACGAGCAGCGATAGAAATACACCGTTTGTTGCAATATGCTTGGGACAACAGTACATTTTCAGGCGGACAAACTTTCGAAATTACAGTAGTTACAATTTTCAACAACAGATGGCGCTGCAAGTGATGTGAAAGATATAGAAGACAACGCAGTCTGTGGGTGCGCCATTCTGTACGGCGTCTTTCTGCTGTAAGCGTGTGCTGTTCACAACGTGCAAGTGTGCTGTAGACAACATGGTTTATTCCTTAGAACAGAGGATTTTTCCGGTGTTGGAATTCCACCGCCTAGAACACAGTGTTGTTGCAACAAGACGAAGTTTTCAATGGAGGTTTAATGTAACCAAAGGACCGAAAAGCGATACAATAAAGGATCTGTTTGAAAAATTTCAACGGACTGGGAACGTGACGGATGAACGTGCTGGAAAGGTAGGGCGACCGCATATGGCAACCACAGAGGGCAACGCGCAGCTAGTGCAGCAGGTGATCCAACAGCGGCCTCGGGTTTCCGTTCGCCGTGTTGCAGCTGCGGTACAAATGACGCCAACGTCCACGTATCGTCTCATGCGCCAGAGTTTACACCTTTATCCATACAAAATTCAAACGCGGCAACCCCTCAGCGCCGCTACCGTTGCTGCACGAGAGACATTCGCTAACGATATAGTGCACAGGATTGATGACGGCGATATGCATGTGGGCAGCATTTGGTTTACTGACGAAGCTTATTTTTACCTGGACAGCTTCGTCAATAAACAGAACTGGCGCATATGGGGAACCGAAAAGCCCCATGTTGCAGTCCCATCGTCCCTGCATCCCCAAAAAGTACTGGTCTGGGCCGCCATTTCTTCCAAAGGAATCATTGGCCCATTTTTCAGATCCGAAACGATTACTGCATCACGCTATCTGGACATTCTTCGTGAATTTGTGGCAGTACAAACTGCCTTAGACGACACTGCGAACACCTCGTGGTTTATGCAAGATGGTGCCCGGCCACATCGCACGGCCGACGTCTTTAATTTCCTGAATGAATATTTCGATGATCGGTTGATTGCTTTGGGCTATCCGAAACATACAGGAGGCGGCGTGGATTGGCCTCCCTATTCGCCAGACATGAACCCCTGTGACTTCTTTCTGTGGGGACACTTGAAAGACCAGGTGTACCGCCAGAATCCAGAAACAATTGAACAGCTGAAGCAGTACATCTCATCTGCATGTGAAGCCATTCCGCCAGACACGTTGTCAAAGGTTTCGGGTAATTTCATTCAAAGACTACGCCATTTTATTGCTACGCATGGTGGATATGTGGAAAATATCGTACTATAGAGTTTCCCGGACCGCAGCGCCATCTGTTGTTGAAAATTGTAACTACTGTAATTTCGAAAGTTCGCCTGCCTGAAAATGTACTGTTGTCCCAAGCATATTGCAACAAACGGTGTATTTCTGTCGCTGCTCGTTTAGATTTTATTGCCGTTTCAAATATGCCGGTCATTTTTGAAACACCCTGTATATTATTGCTAATGATATTGGTTAAGTCAACGCGGAAGCCTCATACGATTTTTCGATATAAAACCTGCTATTGTCGAATTTATAAAGGAAAAAGGAGAGCAAGCACGAAAACTAGAACATCTGGAAATGGAAATCAGCGTGCTGCATTGTGGGCCGGGAGCCGCCCTTCGGGGAAGTTCACCCGAAAGGCTGCAGACTTTGCACTGTAAGCGGACTTGATTGCACTGTGCCCACACTGAAACATTGCAAGGTGAGAAACAGCTTATTTCTGATTTGATAGGTATGCATTTGAAAAGAAGCTCGCATCGCAGAAGGGACAAATTCTGACAAAGACAGTCCTGTTCCCCAAGCTCACTGGCGTTGAAGAAAACACGGGGTTAAAGAATTCATTGGACCTTGAAAGAATTACACGAATAGTTTTTCTGAAATTTTGAGAACATTTCCAATCTTAGATCTGTTTTCGAGCTGTTTTCAAGACGATTTGCTATTTCAGCTCAAACGGCCCTGTGCTTGTGCAGATGTAACTGATTGATCTGCAATGTTTTAAAGACACATCATTCTACATTAAACTGTCCAGGACGTTTAAATTCTTTTCCTCAGGTAGAGCTTTCACATCCCCATAATGAAGCTGTGAAAGTGCTACAGTATTTAAATCAACACGTGAGTGTCAAAGTTCCGTCTTAGATTGTGAAAGTAAATGTCACGATTAAGTTGCAACCTGAGTGCTAAAATCTGTGATATTATCTCCATCTGTTCGTATGCTGAAAGTTTGTACCAAATAAAAATTATATTACGTCTTCTGCGGGCCAAAAATAATGTAATAATAGTGAAGTTTTGTTTCGTTTGTGATCTAAGTTGTTGAGAAATATGAAACCAAGTCGTACGTAGTGCGACTGCATTGCTGTCTAAATACGGCGTGTTCGCAGTTTCCCCCTTTCCCGCGTCTCCCACTCACACAGTTATAGCCTTCCCACTATATTTGTTTCTATATGAAATATATGAAATTTAGCCCAATTTTACCTCCGACTCTATAAATGTCTACGTATTACCAAAACTATGTCCTTAGGAAGTGTTATCCAACTTAAACTCGTATACTGACCTTTGACCAAACGTAACCTAATTTGAACAGAACTATGACTGACCAGAATGCGAGTTGTCTTTGTATGAAATGCGCAACTGAAGCAAAATACTTATCTGGACCCAATCAAAATTTCCACTTACCTCGCATCTTGAGAACAGTGTTGCAGATTTCTCGAAAGAACAACAGCAAACAGCAAGAAGGGAGCGGTTAAGCTACATTTCTATTTCTAAATACATATTCAAATTGTTGCGTGTGATAATGCGTAATGGTAAACAGTAGGGTGGGGAGAGTAACTCTTCCTATGAAATGATATCCCAAGGTAACAATTTTAAAGCGACTAAGTATTCAGGCCGGCCGGTGTGGCCGTGCGGTTAAAGGCGCTTCAGTCTGGAACCGCGTGACCGCTCCGGTCGCAGGTTCGAATCCTGCCTCGGGCATGGATGTGTGTGATGTCCTTAGGTTAGTTAGGTTTAATTAGTTCTAAGTTCTAGGCGACTGATGACCTCAGAAGTTAAGTCGCATAGTGCTCAGAGCCATTTGAACCATTTTTTTTTGACTAAGTATTCAAAAAGACAGAGTAAAACTTCGCGTGATATTCACGCATAATGTAGATCTGAACAGGACTATGCTTCAGAAAATTGACTATGATATAAAAAGTGTACAGGTTTAAGAGAGAATTTTTATAAAACTCAAACAGCTGAATCAATTAAAACGTTAACGCATGACTCAGGTAAGTGGGGTGGTCTTTCTCTAAGCTCTGAGCAGAATAACTAGCTGATAATAATCATTCCTAGCTGCGCAGTGCTGCAGTCTTACCAAAAACGTCTAATTTTTAAAAATTATCGCATTATTCAAAATTTATACTCCTTATACATTATATTCATCCTTGCTGTCCTTTAAAATCGATCTTTCTTCATCCAACAGATATAATCACAATTCTACACAGCAATACAAAATACGTCCACTACCTACCACACTTCAACTAAGAATGTGTCAAACTGCGCAGAAGCAAAGACTGTGCCACGACAAGACCAAAAATTGTTTAGCAGTAACGTAACGTAACTTTCTCTCTCTTGAAGTTCACATCGATAACATACAAAAACCAAAATGACATGACCACCTTACACAGTGTGTTGGTAGGGGTAGTTTGCAGCGAAGCTAAGGGCTACGGTACGTGAGGCAGGGCATAGCTCAGAAGTAGAATTCTTGGGTGCCACTGCACTGAACAGTAAATACTCTTTCATCTGAAGTATAGGATGTGAAACCCTCACGCAAGCAGAGAAAGAAGTAAGAATAGTAAATACACTATCATCGGAAACATATCTCCTGCAACTAGACAAAAAAGTGTGAACAGGTTGTGCAGGGGATAAGTGATATTTATTACAGATGAGTGTGGAATAACTTCACAGCTCACCAACACCTCAAAAAAGACGCCTTTTTGTCCTTCTCCTTGCCCCCCGCCCTACACCTCACCACCCCTCTTTTCTGTGATCGTTACTTTCTAGACCCGTCCGGACGCATGTTCCTAAATATTTTACGGTTGTTATGAGGGGACTTGGAGTAGCCAGTTAATCATAATGGCATGCCAAGTAATTTTTTATTCAGTGCTGCAGTACACTCCTTAGCAACATGGGTACATGATACTACTTTTCAGGAAAATCACCAAGTGTCTGTAGACAACTGTCGGAATGATCTACCAATTATTCAGTTCATCGACGGTAGAAATCCGCTCCTTGGTCGCAAAGCCATTCGAGAAACTCTGTGTGAATGCCCGCATGGTTGGAAAATCTGTGACTGCTGCGAATCAGTTCCTCGACAGCCTAGACAGTCTCATTTGTGCTCAATGTCGATAGCCTTCCTTCTCGATGAGCATCACCCTCATATGTGCGCCCTTGGTCAAACTGTTGTCGCCATTTCACTACTGCTGGACGTGATAGTCCATTTGGTCCACATACCGCAAGATTTCAAGGTGAATCTGCGTGCAATTTAGACAATTTGCGCACAAAAATTATACTTCAACTTGGGAGGACGTTCACGGTTGTGCACCATTTCATCCGCAGACTGTGATGCAGCTGTTATCCTTGTCGCCGCAGAAAGTTCTGCAGGAAACCGAGAACAAGATGCAACACTTGTCGCGGAATCGTCTTACTGTAGCACGACATGTGTAACACTGATTTTGAAGTCCGCTCGTATTACTGTTCCAGTGATTGATCACCACTTGTGCAATCGAACAATAATGTCTATTTCCATCTGCTCATGCGCAGTTCGCTACATTCAGTTTTGTTGCCAGCGCTTGCACCAAACGTCTTCCCTCTGTAGGTCTTTCTGCATTTCGTTGCAGTTATCTGCCGCTGAGGCTTTACTATACACGACGGAATCATTGTCAAGGAGTTTTAATGTTATCCACCAGGTCACCTTATTTATCGTGGACTGTAACATAGCCTTGGGGTAGTTCTGTCTGTTAGGAAGAACTGAATCGAATCACTAAACTGATCCCATATTCCGTAAGTTTGTACAGTATTTTGTGCTCCAAGAGACAGGGTGGAAATGAATATTATGCTTCCCTAAGATCAAGACACCCAGCATTTATGTGGCCGCCAATGTTTTCTTCTTTCTGGATCTCTTAGACGACCAGAGCAAACTTATTATGCTTATCCATTACGGATATTTTAGAACCGTGACTGTATATTGAATGTAAATAAGTTATACAGAACTGCAACCAGTCACTTTTTTGAATAATTATGTTTTATTCCATGAACCGGTTTTCGAACCTTTTCAGGTTCATATTCAGATGGTTCCATGAAGTTACATAATTACTGGTAGTAGCATAATGCTGGGTTCTGGCTGTCGCTGCCCTAGCCACACGGCATTTCCATATCCCGTTGGCTATCGAGGTTGGGACACATTACATCTGTGATGCCATCGAGCCATTTCATCCTCTGACGTCCTCTTCTCCTAATGCCTTCGATCTTCCTCAGCATTAGTGTTTTTTCCAGTGAAACATGTCTTATCATGATATGTCCAGGGTAGGTCAGCTTCTGTTTCACTATCAGATCTTCCAGGGAACCCTCTGGTGTTATTTGATCTGATAATGACATATTCCTTCTCTTTGCAGTCCATGGGACTCAAAGAAGTTTTCTGCAACACCACAATTCAAAGGAGTCTATTTTTCGCCGTTCCGCCTTTCTAATGGTCCAGGTCTCACATCGATCCATCACAACTGGAGAGCCCTTATAATACGGATATTTGTTGCTAAAGTTGTATGCCTACCCCTTAAAACCTTGTCAAGATTTGACATTGCTCTAGTGGCCAACAATAAATTTCTACTTCAAGAAAATCATGTACATACGCATAACCGATATGGTCATGGTGGCTTTCCGGTATTGAGCCATATTAGATGATTCTCAATTCCACAATCACTTATCGCAATTCAGAATGAATTTTCACTCTGGAGCGGAGTGTAAGCTTTTTTAGAACTTGGTAAAGGATTAAAACCGTGTATCTGACCGGGACAAAAGCCCTGATGCTTTTTTTCGCGAGCAATGCCCTTACCGCCTTACAGCCTACTACACTATGCAGGGACGGCTGTCGACCCACCTTCACAGCTTCAGTTCTGCCTGTACCTTGTTATTATGGCATACGTGCGCCGATTGAAAGGAGGAACCACGTTACGACATGGCGCAGAGAAACATTTTGGGAAGGCGAATTTAGTAATTTCGGCCACATCTCTGTATGTTTCTCCGTTTAGGTGCCATACGGTCACTGAGTTACGATATAATGCTTTTCATACTTTTAATGACGTACCAGAGAGTAAACCTCCCTAGCATTTTTTGTCAGATCGTTCGAGAAGATTTTAACTTCATTCTACAGGTCTTGTATTCTTGTCGTTACGTTTCCTTTTAGCTTCATTCATAGGTAGTTGTTAACAACCTCCGATGGATATCCTGACATTATGGGCAGCCTACTACACTCCAGTGAGAGTAGAGGGTAATTAAAACGTAAAGAGCACGTAACAAAGCGATTCGTGCATACAGAAAGGGAGCTGTTCGCTCTGGGTGGCGATCACACAGCGTATGCATCTCCATAATGGGTTAGTTGTGACACCAGACCAACTGAAATGAGGATTAACTCGTGTACGCGGTGCGGGGCTGGTGCGTAGCGTCCAACAAAGGAAGCCACACTCGCTGTTCGCGGGTTAACTAATTGAGAATAATGTTCACAGTTTTGTCACTGCGATGCGGAATGTCGTGCTGCGGGATGGGTGACGCGTCAAATGGGAATCCGCTAATGCAGCGCA
This sequence comes from Schistocerca cancellata, assembly GCF_023864275.1. Classification (NCBI taxonomy): domain Eukaryota; kingdom Metazoa; phylum Arthropoda; class Insecta; order Orthoptera; family Acrididae; genus Schistocerca; species Schistocerca cancellata. The sequence goes on along the minus strand of NW_026046729.1, from coordinate 22,700,320 downwards.
CTAATTTGCAAAATTGTCTCAGCTTTACGGTTTCAGCGTGTTGCTCATTTCCTCTCCATAAACAAAAACGAAGTGCCGCTCGGCTTTTGACCACAGCAGAACTTCCTTCTACGTCTGGTGCTCGACATAGCGCGATGCAACTACCGACAATGATTGATATTAAAGTTTCACGTCTGTTTCGCGTCCAAATACGTTAAACATGGAGAACTAAACTTGTATTCCGTAAGCGGCACATACAAGCTTTCTAAATATCTCACGAAAACAAAAAGTGTTACCATTTCGCCGGCCGTGGTCTCCGTGCGTTTCTAGGCGCTTCAGTCCGGAACAGCGAGACTGCTACGGTCGCAGGTTCGAATCCTGCCTCGGGCATGGATGTGTGTGGTGTCCTTAGGTTAGTTAGGTTTAAGTAGTTCTACGTTATAGGGGACTGATGATCTTAGATGTTAAGCCCCATAGTGATCAGAGCCATTTGAACCATTTGTTAACATTTCAATTGTTCGAGAAATTCCTGAACTGCCAAAACCCATCAACAGAAAGTAAACCGCTTCTGTGTAAAGACGAATTACGAAATGATTAATGTTTTGGCTAACGAAAACACTTGGGTCGATAGGGAGTGTGGGGATTGTACACGGACGCGCTTGTATGTAAACTGGTTATACGATAAATAAAATTTATTATAGTAAACAATGAAAGAATTACACTTCGCTGGGAAAAGATACAACAATTTTTAGTTAATATTGCTGCTACTATCATTCAAGTTTCATCTTATAGCCACTAAAGTCATTTAGAAAACACAGCAAAAAACTACAATTTACATTTTAAACTTACAAGGAAGCTTCAAGTAATCAAATGGTTCAAATGGCTCTGAGCACTTTGGTACTTAACATCTGAGGTCATCAGTCCCCTAGAACTTACAACTACCTAGACCTAACTAACCTAAGCACATCACACACATCCATGCTCGAGGCAGGATTCGAACCTGCGATCGTAGCAGTCGCGCGGTTCCGGACTGAAGCGCCTAGAACCGCTCGGTCACAACTGCCGGCTTCAAGTAATCCTCCAAGCATATAAGACACTGCTGTAGAAAAACGCCTTATATACATCTGTACACACACACTCAGTGGCCCTTGTCCAATTTTGGCCCCAAGGCGGCACTAAATATCTTTTATAAGGAAATCATTACAGATGATAAAACGTATACAGGGTGAGTCAATAACTATTGCCACCTAGAATAACTCCGAAAGTAGCTGAAAAGATTGTGGGACAAATATTGCATGGGACAGCGGGGCCATAATATGACGTTAGTTTTTTGTTGCTAGGCGGGGTCGCGTCAGAGACATGAAGGTAAACTTTTTTTTTTTAAATGGGGTGCTATAGTTTGGTACTTATTTTCTGATAGCGGCTATCGATACGAATACAGTGATGTATAACAGTAAGGTCTTCTGAAGATCAACGAAGGTCAAAAAGGTGGCATGGATTTCAATTTACAGAAAATGTTCGAAGTGATGAACATTGGCATCAATGCAGTCCTGTATCTTCTTATCATGGACTGAGTGGTATTACTTATCACTTCGGCACTTATCGAAGCACATGCCCCGACAATTCTATCGCGTATATCGTGCAAATAGTAAATATTCGCCGAATATGGCGTATCCATCTAACGTGCCTGAAGAATACTCAGTACTGTAGAACACTCAGTATAATGTCGTTTATTGAAACTGAACTACAGTTCTCGAACAATCACTATATGCACACAAAAACAAATAACCTATAGACGATCATCCATAAAGAGCGTCAGTGAAGTCCATTGGAGCAGGTCCTAGCGCGGCGAGTAATTGGCTGTACTGTTTTTTTTTCTTTTTTTTTCTTTATTGAGTTTCGATTCCCCCTAAAGGGGGCGGGCTGGCAGCAGCTTATTACGCCGCTCTTCAGCCTACAGAAGTTGGTTTAAAAAGATGAAGATAATAAAAAATAATAACAGTTGGCGAAAAATCGGTGACTTAAAGGTAAAATGGCAGAAAATTCTGGAGCTTAAAACATAAAACACAGGGTTGATGATGCTAATAAAATACACAGGAAGCAGAAAAGTAATAGACAGACAATTAAAAAACAGTGCGACAGTGTGGGTTCTGTTCGCAAGAGATATAAAATGCACACCCAGCGACAGCATGATTTCTGTTCGCAACATTGTGGAAAGACGCACAACACTGAACACTCACTTAAACACTGTGCTAAAAAGTTGGCACAAATAGGACATACCACACCCGAGAGGTTACACAGGGGTGTCTTGAGTGTAGTCTGCCTGGCAGGGGCCGTCTGTGGCAGACGTAACAGTGCCATTGACATGTAAACACCATTCGACAATATCGCAATACAACACTAATAGGAACGGTAAGACTAATATCGTAGAAGCAACCGAATGTGAATGACGTATTCCTTCGAAGAACAAGTCGATATGCATATCATTTATGGAGAATGCCAACGAAAGTCAGTGAGAGCTAGGGACCTATACGCTGAAAGATATCCTCAATGTAGTCACCCTACACGTCGTACATTTAAATATGTGTATGATAATTTGAGAAAAATGAGGAAACGGAAACTGGTACTCTTGCCGTTGTGGTTCGAGATCCTTGTGTTAGTTCGCGTCAAATCGCAAGGGAATCTGGCATGAGCCAGAGTAGTGTTGTTCGTGTTCTGCACCGCCATAAATATCATCCTTACCATATCAGTCTCCACCAAGAATTAACTGGTACGGATTGTATGCGTCGCATTGAATTCTGCTGATGGGCTCAACTTCAGATTCAGAGTGATGACACATTTATTAATTTGATTTTATTTACTGACGAGGCTACATTCACTAACCAGGGAAATGTTAATTTGCATAACATGCATTATTGGACAACTGAAAATCCATGCAGGCTGCGGCAAGTTGCACACATGAAGCCGTGGTCAGTGATGTATGCTGTGGGGTTCTGGAGGACGCAACTATAGGCCCCTATTTCATCGAAGGAAATATTAATGGTAGAAAGTACACCACATTACTGCAAGAAACATTAGGTCTTTTATTGGTAGAAATACATTGAGGAACAAGGAACAGAATGTAGTATCAACACGATGGGTGTTCAAATGGTTCTGAGCACTAAGGGACTTAACATCTGACGTCATCAGTCCCCTAGACTTAGAACTACTTAAATCTAACTAACCTAAGGACATCACAAACATCGATGCCCGAGGCAGGATTAGAATCTGCGACCGTAGCAGCAGCGCGGTTTCGGACTGAAGCGCCTCGAACCGCTCGGCCACAACGGCCGACTCGATGGGCGTCCTGCATATTTTTCGCTGATGGCTAGAAAAGAGTTGCAGAGACGATTCCCAAATCGTTGGATTGGGCACGGAGGAGATCTGTCGTGGTGGGCTCGTTCGCCAGACTTGACTCCTCTGGACTTTTACTTGTTTGGGTTCGTAAAAGACTGTTTATAAAAACATCCCAACTGTACCTGAAGACATGCGAGAGAGAATTGTCTTAGCATGTGCTTCGATAAGTGCCGATGTGATAAGGAATAGCACTCAATCCATGATAGGAAGATTGCAGCACTTCATTGATACCAATAGTCATCACTTCGAAAACCTTCGTTCATTCCACCTTTGTGATCTTCGTTGACCTTCAAAGACATTACTGTTACACATCATTGGATTCGTTTCGATAGCCGCTATAAAAAAAAGTTCCAAAATATAGCACCCCATTTAAAAGAAACAAAAAGTTGACCTTCATATCTCTGACGCGACCTCACCTAGCAACAAAAAACCAACGTCATATTTTGACCCCTGTTGTGCGATGCAACATTTGTCCCACAAACATTTCAGCTTCTATCATACTTTCGGAGTTATTTTTAGTGGCAATAGTTAGTGACTCGCCGTGTATGGGGTGATTCAGCTGCCCCTACCGACCCATTTTATACAATCCCAAATCACATAACAAACGGTTTTTGGCCAGTTCGCTCTGTACATGTGAAGCAGACTGTCAAAATGTCGTAGAATAAATGGTAAAATACACGAAGACATCTTTCTCTTATTGTACAGATTTTGTCTGTGAAACTACGAGGGCAGTTCAATAAGTAATGCAACACATTTTTTTTCTCAAACAGGGGTTGTTTTATTCAGCATTGAAATACACCAGGTTATTTCCCAATCTTTTAGCTACACAACACTATTTTTCAACGTAATCTCCATTCAATGCTACGGCCTTACGCCACCTTGAAATGAGGGCCTGTATGCCTGCACGGTACCATTCCACTGGTCGATGTCGGAGCCAACGTCGTACTGCATCAATAACTTCTTCATCATCCGCGTAGTGCCTCCCACGGATTGCGTCCTTCATTGGGCCAAACATATGGAAATCCGACGGTGCGAGATCGGGGCTGTAGGGTGCATGAGGAACAACAGTCCACTGAAGTTTTGTGAGCTCCTCTCGGGTGCGAAGACTTGTGTTAGGTCTTGCGTTGTCATGAAGAAGGAGAAGTTCGTTCAGATTTTTGTGCCTACGAACACGCTGAAGTCGTTTCTTCAATTTCTGAAGAGTAGCACAATACACTTCAGAGTCGATCGCTTGACCATGGGGAAGGACATCGAACAGAATAACCCATTCAGCGTCCCAGAAGACTGTAACCATGACTTTAATGGCTGAGGGTATGGCTTTAAAATTTTTCTTGGTAGGGGAGCGGGTATGGCGCCACTCCATTGATTGCCGTTTTGTTTCAGGTTCGAAGTGATGAACCCATGTTTCATCGCCTGTAACAATCTTTGACAAGAAATTGTCACCCTCAGCCACATGACGAGCAAGCAATTCCGCACAGATGGTTCTCCTTTGCTCTTTATGGTGTGCGGTTAGACAACGAGGGACCCAGCGGGAACAAACCTTTGAATATCCCAAATGGTGAACAATTGTGACAGTGCTACCAACAGAGATGTCAAGTTGAGCACTGACTTGTTTGATGGTGATCCGTCGATCATCTCGAACGAGTGTGTACGCACGCTCTGCCATTGCAGGAGTCACAGCTGTCCACGGCCGGCCCGCACGCGGGAGATCAGACAGTCTTGCTTGACCTTGCGGCGATGATGACACACGCTTTGCCCAACGACTCACCGTGCTTTTGTCCACTGCCAGATCACCGTAGACATTCTGCAAGCGCCTATGAATATCTGAGATGCCCTGGTTTTCCGCCAAAAGAAACTCGATCACTGCCCGTTGTTTGCAACGCACATCCGTTACAGACCCCATTTTAACAGCTCCGTACAGCGCTGCCACCTGTCGGAAGTCAATGAAACTATAGGAGACGAAGATATATATCCACAAGAAATTTCCGGTTTTTTCAACCAAAACTGGCCGAGAAAAAAAATGTGTTGCATTACTTATTGAACTGCCCTCGTACTTTAGCACATTAACGCAGCCAGTCTTTTCATTGGGTTGTATACCAGAAAGCTGTTACTATAACACTTCCCATTTTGATATCTCCTGTTAACTTCGTAGTTTCCAATGGTAAAACACGCTCTATAAGGCAACGTTTCTGATCGTTTACGAAAGATTAAGTACTGTAAACGCAATAAAATTACAGAGACATCCAAAAACTATATGTATACACCATTAATTACACAAAGAGAGACTGGAGGCAGTTGAATAACCATGGGAGAAGCATATCTTTGTCCAAAAACACTGTGTATCTCATGGCCAGTCTTCATCTGAACTTTTTACAGAATGATTCCGTTTGTTAACAATCGCCCAAAGCTCTCAGAGGCAACTTATATGGATTATGTGGCAGCAGCCTGTCTGGATACCATTCCTGATACAGACATAGAGCGGTTTGCATAAAACGGATCAGATTTCTTCTGAATATTCTTTTTAACAAAGAAATTTTAAATAAAACATGCCTGGGTAGAATAGTACAGTCCTGTAGCATTATCTTGCAGGCGCAAGGTAACAACTCAATTGGCAAGTGTGTAGGATACTAAGTAATACTAATTCTACAGCAACAAGAACAAGGAATAAACATAGGTTCAGCATGATAAGAACATTCCCTACTTGTACTACAGAGAAGTTAGTAGCATATACTGGTTGACAACACTGATTCTAGGAGGCAACATGCAGCTGGAAGATCCAACGCGACAGCGACGTAAACCACGGCAGCTGGGAGCCACCGGCTTGTGCATGTATGCGTTGTCTACTGAATGCCTTCTCATGTACCAAGTAGCATACTGCTGCACCCACAGAGTAACCATAAAGCCACACTGAAAGCCTTTGATGAGCAAAAGCGTACTATTGAGCATCACCAATTAGTAACAAGTTTCACTTCGCTGCTGCTTGGAAGCTATGACCATTTGAAGACGCAAGTAAGAACGATGTAAGTATTTAACCGTAACTTCCCATACAGAGCATCACAAGGAAGCTTGTGCCGCTTGGACCAGCGCAGAGTCGTCCATTTTATGCAATGAGCCAGCGAGAGACAGAGAGTACGATATTGCACTGCAATTACAATGCAAAGTTTCCTCGGATTAACAGGCAGTGCAATTTCGTATTTATCCGTCGACACCGGGCAAACAACGTTCCAGTAAAATGTGTCTCCTGTATGGGAACATACGAGTACAGGTCGTAGACGCATGTTTGACTACATATGGAAGTTTGGGTCTGGCCGGGAGTCGTGCACGGGTAGCCAGAAGGGTCAGCTGCCCTCTGTAATTAAAGAAAAAAAATGAGTGAACGGATCAACGATGAACTTGAACAGGTGTCATGGGACGTCCGCCCCGAACAAATGCAACGAACAATAACGAACAAAATGAGATCAGGAAAAAAAGAAAGAAAGAAAGAGAAGATGGAAACGCGATAAGCGGGAAATCCGAGCTAGAGTCGTGGTCTGGCACAACTTTTCACTGTCGGCCTTCCACTCTACAACTGATGGTTGTCCATGTTTGCAATTGCGAATACATTTAACGTGTCCGCAGCTCGTGGTCGTGCGGTGGCGTTCTCGCTTCCCGCGCCTGGGTTCCCAGGTTCGATTCCCGGCGGGGTCAGGGATTTTCTCTGCCTCGTGATGACTGGGTGTTGTGTGATGTCCTTAGGTTAGTTAGGTTTAAGTAGTTCTAAGTTCTAGGGGACTGACGACCATAGATGTTAAGTCCCATAGTGCTCAGAGCCATTAGAACCATTGTTTTCATTTAACGTAGGAACAGAGAGGGCTCGCGCTATGAGAGTCATTCACTAACTGATAACTTCTGTTTTCTCATGGCGCTCCGAAGGTGTAGTGGCTCCCTCGTTGTCCACCACCTGACTGACTGCCGGTCCACCATAGCAGTCCACATTTCCTCGTTTCCTCCTTCATCAAAGAGCTTTCTCTGCGACGACAGTACTTGCAACACGACTTCTTTGGAATCGATAATCCGAGCAATTGCAAGAACGGCTCGCCACTCATGGTACAGGAATTAGTTATTTTGGAATCCTAATATTTCCTACGAGGAGTTACATACACATGTGTGCGAGAGAAAGAATCGTAGAAGTCTTTGGAAACTAGGTCAAGATCTTACCCTTCGCTTTGAGGATGTCACTAGTCAGAAATGTTCAAGGCGTTTAGAACCAGCATAGCATAGCGTACCTTGTCACTGCTGCCTCAGGAAACAAATGGACCACAGCTGTGTTACACCATCCCCATTGCATCTACATCCATACTCCTGACGGTGTGTAGCATCTGTTGCAAGGAAGACAACAACCATGCATTCTTCTGAATAATTACACAGATATCGGCAAAAACTGCACTGTTCCTTACTGATTTCTGTAATCTCATTGTTGTGGGACAAGAGACATTGATATCGACAGGCATGTATATGATTAGAGCTACAATTCTCTGTGGCATGAAGAATGGCCACCAACGTGGATTAGTGTTGTTTCTGTTTAGTATTGCCACCGGGCCTTGTTGGCTAGATAACTGGTGTGAACTGCATCAGATGTTCTGTGTCATTTCACTGATTACAACGTCGACTCAAATTTACGAAGCACTACACAGAATGAGCCCACGTACCAGTATGACTTTGTCGCTACTGACCCCCCCCCCCCCTTCGCCCTCAATACATTAGAGATATTCGATTTCGGTTGGAAAGGTATCATAAAGCCGTTGAATCATCTATCATCTTCTGAGGCAAGCTGACCTTCACTTTTTTGCAACTGGTCCTTGGTATCTACCATACTGTGAAAACTGTGATGGACACGGAGATGTGAGGCAGCGTTGTCAGCACATGGCAGGGATTGAATGGGGTCTGATTGTGAATCTCTGGCTGGCTGAACGAATAGTGTAATAATCAGATTTGTGGGGCATTAGGATATGATTGGGGCATACTTATCCTGAAGGTTCCAGCCCACCACATCTGTCCACCATAAGCGAGGATCACACAAGCACATCGAAGCCCTTTCACATATGTGTCTGCGACCAAAAACAAGCAATGGATTACTTACAACATCCTGTGTACTCTAACACCATTCATCAGAGATATGATGCAGCTGGACTAAGGCATCATTGCATCACGTGTAGGCTCCCATTAAGATGACGACACAAATGGCTGTGTCCGGAGTGGTGGAGCGCTAATAAACGATGTCACATTGTGATGGATCGTGGCTTTGCACTACTCTGGACGATCATCATCTGAGGGTATGGCGGTGACATGGAGAGAGGTGCCACTGTACCCATGTTTTGGAGAGGCACAGCGGCGCTACGTCCAGCGTTATGGTGTGGGAAGCCATCGTGTGTAATTTCAGGACACAGTGTTTCTGATGAGACAGTGTTATGTCATGAATGTCCTGCATCCTCATGCCTTATTTCTCATGCGACACTGCTTTATCTCTCACGTGACAGTGTCGGGTGGCATTTTACAACAGGACAGTGCGTGTCTCTGAATTCCCTGTGTCATGATGTTGAGGTACTCAAATGGCCAACAAGAGCCGCACATCTGTCCCCAGTAAAACATATGCGTGATTATTTCCAACGTCTACTCTGTCTCATTGCGAGTACGGTAGATACCAAGGACCAGTTGCAAAAAAGTGAAGGTCAGCTTGCCTCAGAAGATGATAGGTGATTCAACGGCTTTATGATACCTTTCCAACAGAAACCGAATATCTCTAATGTATTGAGGGCGGGGGGGGGGGGGGGGGGGTCAGTGGCGACAAAGTCATACTGGTACGTGGGCTCATTCTGTGTAGTGCTTCGTGAATTTGAGTCGACATTGTAATCAGTGAAATGACACCACCACTCAAACCGTGAAGTTTCATTTCATTTCCACCTGCCCTTCTTGGTGCTTCGTAGTTTTAATTAGGTAGTATGTCTGCTGTTGTATGCCTCTGTAGCTGAGTGGTAGGCTTAGATAGCTCCAATGCGGAGGGCCGGGATTCGATTACCAGTACTAGTAAGTGTTTTTCCTTTGTGGGACGGCTGATATGGGGACCACTCAGCCTCGTAATGTCAGCTAAGGAGGTACTTGATCGAGTAGTAGCGGTTCCGCAGTCTGGAAAGTCTGCAGGAAGACAGGTGTGCTGAGCACATACCCCTTCATACTGCGTCGGCATGACAGTGGGGTTGGTAGATACCCACTAGGCCTTCATGGTCCGGGAACGAACTCGTTCTTTTTTTTTTTAACTGTATGTACTGTAACACTTCTTGTTAAGTTACTTGGATGTCAGTCTTTAATGTAACACGTGACGCTTCTCTGGAAATGCATACATTTTTGTGGGAAAAGGTCGATTTTATATTGGTTATACAGCTTCCGGAAGGCAAGCGAGGCGTAGGTTCTTAGTCTGGCCCGTAGATATTCTTAGTGAATGGACAGAGCTGCCCCAGAACACACAGTACAGTCACATTGATGCGACCATTGACTGTGTTCGACTTCAACGAGCAATAACCAGTTACAGACGAGTGGCTGGCAGGACTAGCAGTGGGCGGTATATAAAACGTGTCGGGCGTGTAGGGGAGGGGGGTCAGGGGAGTGGGGGAGGCGACGCGGAAAACACTGCAGTCGTTGTAGTAAAGCGGAAACAAAGCCACTTATCTGAAGTCCAAAAGGGCATGATCATTGGCTTTTGGGCCAAGGGTGGAAGCATTTCCGAAATGGCTAACTGTGTAATCTGTCGCGAGCTGCCGTGGTTAAAGTGTTCCGCACACGGAAAAATGGCGCCATCAAAAACTGGCGCTGAGGCAAGTGCGGTGCACCACGGGCCATAGAGGACAGGAGTCAACGGCGGCTGCGAAGATGTGTTCGGGCGAACAGACGTGCAACTAATGAGCAACTGACCGCCCAGATAAACTCCGAGACTACCAACAGTGTCTTCAGCTATCGTTCAGCGTACGTTGCTGCAGATGGGACTCTGCTACACGCTCCTGGTCCGTGCACCCATGCTGACTACTGTTTGTCGGCGACGAAGGCTGGAACTGGCACGCCAATATAGCAACTGAACTTAAACTGCGTGGTAACAGTTCAGTTTTTCAGATGAATCGCGTTTTACGATGCATCGAACACATGGCCTTTCGCGTATACGGCGTGCAACTTCCGAAAGCAAACATCCTGCAACAGTCATAGGAAGGGTCCACGCTGGAAGGCACGATGGGTCAGCACAAATATGCATGTATCCTTCGTGACCACGTCCACTCCTAAATGCAGTTTGTTTCTGCTTGGCACGATGTTATTTACCAGCAGACAATGCGACGTGTCACACAGCTCTCAGTGTACGCACGTGGCTCGAAGAGCACCAGGACGGGTTTACCGTACTCCTCGTGCCATCAGACTCCCCGGGTTTAAGGGGCTCCGGAACGCCCTATACTTGCAATGTTAAAATAACGCTTATAAATTACATCTTTCCTCACAAAGTATTTGAGGTAGGAAGTTGAACTTTTTACAGATTATTTATTGGAATATGGGCTACAACGTAACACAGGGATTTTACAAAATTTTAGTTCAGTTATTAAAGATGATTTTTTTTCAATTGTAATGAAAATTCACAATATTTTGTTGCAATTTTTTATTTATATATTCAAAAATATACAGTTTTTTGGAAAAAGGCTGTGTTAAATTATGCAGAAGCTACTGTGTAACATTTACCGAAAGTTTGAAACAAATATGTTTGGAAGATCCTTAGAAAAAATGTAATTAGTATGAGAAAATAAAAGTTTTGGGAATCGAGCGACAAAGATTGGATTAACTTTTTAGTGCATTCCAGGTCCATAGGATGGATTATCTTCATCCTCTGCAAACTCCTCCTCCAGCTTCCTCTTGTTCCTCCTCCTGTTTACTCTTGCTTGTATTTCTAGACTCTTTACAGGCCTGTCTGCAGCCCGAAGGCGTTCCTTGTCTAAAGCAAGCATCGCTCGTACCATGTTAGAATGTTATTATTTACAGTAATAACACATACCTTCGGCTTTCCAACATTTCTCCTTTTCTTAAAAGCCTTCAGAGGATTTCTAATAACTTTACTTTTACTCATTATTATACTTCAACAAAACAGAGACTCAGGAAACAGAATTAATTACGAATATTTTCGAGATAACGACAGAGTAAATAAACATGAAACAATCGACAATCACACCAGCGATATATATTGAACCATCACAGGTTAGCCACAACACATACTTTAACTCACATCACTAAAATGTGCCTAATGAACACGGACGTTAATAATAACACCATTTGACAGCAGTTTAACAGCGCCACAGTGGGTCACGCCCATGTAGAACACATTTAAAAAAAAAATTAAAAATAGTTGTAGTCTTCGGAATTGAATAAATTATATATCTATTAAAAGGTAATAGTCTGCAGATTCAGAAAACGCAAAAAAGTAAAAATTGAACTTTTCATGATTTTCAGCCTTTTCGGAGCCCCTTAAACCCAGTCGAGAGTCTGTGGGACCGTCTCAGTCGGGTCGTTCGCGCCGAGAAACGTGGGGCAACTCGCCAGCGCTGGAGTCCGCATCGCTCCCCATCTCCTTGGGTACCTTCCAGAACCTCATCGACACTCTAAAATTTCACGTCTCGCATGGGTCCGCACTCCAAATATTCAGGCTTTTGTCAGGTGGTCACATTAATGCGACTGGATACCAAATTAAAGAAGCCTTCGTGTTCCAGTGTCAGTGTAACTGTAAATCATTCGTATAGTGAAGACAGTAGTATTCCGTTTCTGCACGAGATCATGAACGTTATACTTCCAACAAAGCCGTCCATCAGCCCCGTGTCCTAAGACTTTGAAATGGTCCACCTTACTGTTTGACTGCACAGGTTCAATTATATTTCTCCATTAGAAGAGTTCCGTGTCAGGAACTGTAAGTATTGCACTTGTTACTGTTGTGCGTTAATCTGTTCAAATGGTTCAAATGGCTCTGAGCACTATGGGACTTAATTAACATCGGAGGTCAGCAATCCCCTAGAACTACTTAAACCTAACTAACCTAAGGACATCATAAACATCCATGACCGAGACAGGATATACGGCCTACGACCTACGACCGCACCAGGGTCGCGGTTCCGGACTGAAGTGGCTAGAACCGCTCGGCCACCACGGCCGGTTGTTAATCTGTTCTCTGAAAGTCACACTGTAACGTAGAGACTTTCCAGAGACGTTTAGAGAACGTGTCATAGTCTCTATTGAAACGTCCCCTTAGAACAAATTATACAAGACTGTGCTTAAACTGACACACAATATGTTTAGCGCAACGCAATCTGACTTTCAGAAATCCCTACAAAGGAATGGCCCTGACTAACATTAACCTATACCTTTCACACATCACTTACCTCACAAAAATCTTCGTTACTCAGGCTACAGCAATACAGCGAGCGCCACTACTGCCAGCTAAATAACAGATTCAAACTACGGAAGGCACTAACTACTAGTAGGCATAGTTAGCAAATGAAAGATTTTAATAGAGAACAAACAATGTATTTACCTTAATAGTCATAATATATATATATCAGTTCATGACATCCATTCTGTACTCAAAAATTCGCCATCTCATTTCCCACATCCACCACTGCCGGCGGCTCACCTCCAACTGCGCAACGCTACGCGCTGTTCACATCCAGCTGCCGCTGCCCAACACTACAATGGCAGACAACAATGCAAACTAGCCACAGAGCGCTACGTAACTTTGCCAATAAGAAAACATAAACAGCCTACTTACACTATTGCTGTCCGATTCAGTCCCTATATAAAGGTAAGGGGTAAAATAAAATGAAAACTGTTGTTCCAACCACACGTTTGGGTTGGTTATACAACTACGAATTTCATAGTAGTAGGCACGGGGCGGCTTACCCCTCTACTAAAAGGATGATTATTTTAATTCGTTTGATTATGCATTAAAAGCAAATTTCTCAAGCCATCTGTAACCAGACAGTTAATTCATAAATTCGTTAAAATGGCGTAGATCTGCAGGAGATCCAGTGGCCATTGGTTTCAAGAATCCACACCGAGGTGACAGTTGCGCTGAGAGACACCGGCGTGGCCGACGTCCAGACATCTGGCGCCACCCCAGTAACGCCAACCTGTGCGTGGGCGGGCCGCGCACGCCCTAGGCTGGAAGTCTAAGCCACCGACGGCACTCACGCTTCCGCTCATGTTGGCAGCACCTATTGCTGTCGCAGGAAACGTACAACGTGCGAGGACCCGAGATCACAAAACTACCGAGAGTCCCCCTATCGCCCTCAGTTCGTGGCAGTTCTTGGCAGGGTGAGTTCAAGGCACTACAGTTTAGGCTTCATTTCTTGATCAGCATTCGTGCGGCGTGATTTTTCGCTTTATGTGTTCATTTCCACCGCCATGGAAGCAACGAAGTACAATAACGCTCAGTTTTAATCAAGTCAAATGGTTCAAATGGCTCTGAGCACTATGGGACTCAACTGCTGTGGTCATAAGTCCCCTAGAACTTAGAACTACTTAAACCTAACTAACCTAAGGACAGCACACAACACCCAGCCATCACGAGGCAGAGAAAATCCCTGACCCCGCCGGGAATCGAACCCGGAAACCCGGGCGTGGGAAGCGAGAACGCTACCGCACGACCACGAGATGCGGGCTAATCAAGTCATTTTCGGTAGCCCGTAGCAAAGTCGACACTGTTCAATACTTAAATATTCGGTTTGTAGCGCGAGAGACCACTGTTCTGGTTTAATCAATGTCAATTCGGCAGTCTTAATCGTGCTGGCCCTGTCCGTGTGCTCTCAACGTGTTCCCACTCATGGTTCTTTGCTAGGGCTGTTGATACTTTTAAAATATCTGGAATACGGTGTATCGATATTTAAAAAGAATATCATTATTGGTTCTCGACATTTTCAGGGAAAGTATCGACATACCGGCAGGAAGTAACGACGTACATGTCAATAAAAATACCTGCTGCACATTGTAAATGTACTGCTGATTTTAGGTCTGTATATTTAAGCGCTGATTTATTATTAGATATTCTGTAAATCAAAAAGGTGGCAGCCTGCCTATCCCCTTAGAGCAAGAATTGAAAGGAAAACGATGCACGCTGAAGCTTGGCGGTAACCACTTTGTTAACAATGGTAACTGCTTGTAAGTGACACAATCAAATACACTCCTGGAAATTGAAATAAGAACACCGTGAATTCATTGTCCCAAGAAGGGGAAACTTTATTGACACATTCCTGGGGTCAGATACATCACATGATCACACTGACAGAACCACAGGCACATAGACACAGGCAACAGAGCATGCACAATGTCGGCACTAGTACAGTGTATATCCACCTTTCGCAGCAATGCAGGCTGCTATTCTCCCATGGAGACGATCGTAGAGATGCTGGATGTAGTCCTGTGGAACGGCTTGCCATGCCATTTCCACCTGGCGCCTCAGTTGGACCAGCGTTCGTGCTGGACGTGCAGACCGCGTGAGACGACGCTTCATCCAGTCCCAAATATGCTCAATGGGGGACAGATCCGGAGATCTTGCTGGCCAGGGTAGTTGACTTACACCTTCTAGAGCACGTTGGGTGGCACGGGATACATGCGGACGTGCATTGTCCTGTTGGAACAGCAAGTTCCCTTGCCGGTCTAGGAATGGTAGAACGATGGGTTCGATGACGGTTTGGATGTACCGTGCACTATTCAGTGTCCCCTCGACGATCACCAGTGGTGTACGGCCAGTGTAGGAGATCGCTCCCCACACCATGATGGCGGGTGTTGGCCCTGTGTGCCTCGGTCGTATGCAGTCCTGAATGTGGCGCTCACCTGCACGGCGCCAAACACGCATACGACCATCATTGGCACCAAGGCAGAAGCGACTCTCATCGCTGAAGACGACACGTCTCCATTCGTCCCTCCATTCACGCCTGTCGCGACACCACTGGAGGCGGGCTGCACGATGTTGGGGCGTGAGCGGAAGACGGCCTAACGGTGTGCGGGACCGTAGCCCAGCTTCATGGAGACGGTTGCGAATGGTCCTCGCCGATACCCCAGGAGCAACAGTGTCCCTAATTTGCTGGGAAGTGGCGGTGCGGTCCCCTACGGCACTGCGTAGGATCCTACGGTCTTGGCGTGCATCCGTGCGTCGCTGCGGTCCGGTCCCAGGTCGACGGGCACGTGCACCTTCCGCCGACCACTGGCGACAACATCGATGTACTGTGGAGACCTCACGCCCCACGTGTTGAGCAATTCGGCGGTACGTCCACCCGGCCTCCCGCATGCCCACTATACGCCCTCGCTCAATGTCCGTCAACTGCACATACGGTTCACGTCCACGCTGTCGCGGCATGCTACCAGTGTTAAAGACTGCGATGGAGCTCCGTATGCCACGGCAAACTGGCTGACACTGACGGCGGCGGTGCACAAATGCTGCGCAGCTAGCGCCATTCGACGGCGAACACCGCGGTTCCTGGTGTGTCCGCTGTGCCGTGCGTGTGATCATTGCTTGTACAGCCCTCTCGCAGTGTCCGGAGCAAGTATGGGTGGTCTGACACACCGGTGTCAATGTGTGCTTTTTTCCATTTCCAGGAGTGTAGTACGACTCCTTCACACCGTGAAAGAAAAATTATGCCCTACTACAATTTCAGAAGAAAAACTTCAAATATTTTCCGAAAATTCTGAAAAATATAATATAAAATAAAAATACAGTTACTGGATATTGCAGTATTGATATTAATGTTTCGATATATTGTGGAAGAAAATCGTCGATAAATATTGACATTTTTGAGAAAATATCGGTATATCGATATTTCATCAACGGCACTCCTCTTTACCATAGCTTGTGATTCGAATTCTGGAGTACATCTTTGTTAAGGTGCGTCAGTTCCCTCTAGAGCTAGAATAGTTACCTTTATGTCTGATCATATTTTGTGTCCCTCCATGTAATTGTGGTTTGGACCACACCAAGCGTGCGGATCGCCTATGAAGTCCGAAATAGCAGACCGGCTAGTTATCATATATTTGTATCGAGACTGCCTCTCATTGCATTGTGTTTACGAGGATATATCTGCTATTCTTCTAGCTGATTGTTACTGGTCTGTAGTCTCCCCCTGTTCTCTCACTAACAAATTAATTTCAATAAGCAATCGATATCTCGCCGGCCGCGGTGGCCGAGCGGTTCTAGGCACTTCAGTCCGGAATCTCGCGACTGCTACAGTCGCAGGTTCGAATCCTGCCTCGGGCATGGATGTGTGTGATGTCCTTAGGTTAGTTAGGTTTAAGTGGTTCTAAGTTCTAGGGGACTGTGTAGGTAGGCTGTTTAGGTTCTTATATTGGTAACGCCGCCGCCACGTAGCGCTCTCTGTATGAAAATCACTGGCTGTGCTGTGTGCATTCTGTAGCTAGTTTGCATTGTTGTTTGCCATTGTAGTGTTGGGCAGCTGGATGTTAACAGCACATAGCATTGCGCAGTTGGAGGTGAGCCGCCAGCAGTGGTGGATGTGGGGAGAGAGATGGCGGAGTTTTGAAATTTGTTATACTGGATATTATGAACTGCTATGTATATTATGGTTTTTCAACACTATTAAGGTAAATACATTGTTTGTTCTCTATTAAAATCTTTCATTTGCTAACTATCCCTATCAGTAGTTAGTGCCTTCCGTAATTTGAATCTTTTATTTAGCTGACAGTAGTGGCGCTCGCTGTATTGCAGTAGTTCGAGTAACGTAGATTTTTGGTGAGGTAAGTGATTTGTGAAAGGTACAGGTTAATGTTAGTCTGGGCCATTCCTTTTGTAGGGATTACTGGAAGTCAGATTGTGTTGCGCTAAAAATATTGTGTGTCAGGTTAAACACAGTCTTGTACAATTGTTCTAAGGGGACGTTTCATATGGCGACCCTACCAGGATACCTCACTGAATCCTTCTGATTTTTTTCTTGTAGTTTGTGTAATTAGTGTAGCTATTGTTTATTGCTAGCGCGTAATTATAGAGAGAATTTCCTTTGTAGTTGTAGTTTTTCATTGTTGTACACAGTTGTGGCATGCATTTAGATTTGCACCAAGTATTTCGCAGCTGCGCTTGCAGTTAACTAGATATTATTTTCAGTGCTATGTTAATGTATTCCCCTATTTTTGCTCTTCAAATTGTGTTTTTCTGTGTTGTTGTGTGAAATATTGTGACAATAATGGCGTGTGAAAAACGTAATACTAGGCTACAAAGTAAACTGAGAAATGACAGTGAAGACAAAAGTAGTGTGTTAGCGCCACCATGTAATGAATTAACTAATGTTCAACATAGTAATTTGGTAACTGTGCATAGGGAAATGGAGCGGGCGGCAAACAATGGCGTAGGCAGTGAAACAATTAGTGAACAGGGAAGCATTATCGATCGATCCCTCGGCAACAGCTCGCCTCAGGAATCGGGAATGACAGAACACAATAAGCTATGTCATGTTTAGATATAAGTTGCTGCTGCTGTTTGCCAGGCATAATGTTACTGAATTTGACGTTGTATTACGCTGTTACGCCAATTTTACTACGGATTTATTTTTCTTGTTTGCTGCACAGTGCCTTATCTTAGTTGTAATCTTGTTGCTTCACCAATTTGCATTTTTTTGTCATTGCTGTTTGCGTTAATTGTTTTGTGCTGCTGCATTGCCTCGTCCCTTAGTTTAGCGTCTGAGCTCAGTAGATTTAAGTTAGCTTAAGAGGGGGTAGCCTGTAAGAGAACGAGTTGCGATGAATTTGAAGAAATGCACTGAGAGGTTATACGAGAAAAATACAGAAAGCATGCTTGGATAGGATTTTTTTGGTGGAAACAAATGTTGAAATAAGATGAACGATCTATGGAATGAAGTTTTGGGTTGGACTGCAGTACCAAATGTTACACTGAAAACAAACCCTGTCCTTTCCTTTTGTGTTATCCCACTATGTGTTTATGTACCCTTGTGTATTTGTTTTCTTCCTGTCTCTGTGTAGTCTCATAGAGTTTTTTCTTCTTCTAATACTAATCTACATTCATTAAAAAAACTGTAATTACTATTATAATGAATGATCAGGACTATCTTTATGGACTGTGAGAAAATTTTAGCTTTTGACCAACATTGTATCAATAAGTGTGTGCATTTGATTTTGTAATTACGATTATGAAAAATTTTAACAAATATGTATTGCCCAGTGCCCAAAGCAATTTGTAAAATTTTTTGTCGGGAGCATGGGGGCTATGTAGGTAGGCTGTTTAGGTTCTTATATTGGTAACGCCGCCGCCACGTAGCGCTCTCTGTATGAAAATCACTGGCTGTGCTGTGTGCAGTCTGTAGCTAGTTTGCATTGTTGTCTGCCATTGTAGTGTTGGGCAGCTGGATGTTAACAGCATATAGCATTGCGCAGTTGGAGGTGAGCCGCCAGCAGTGGTGGATGTGACGAGAGAGATGGCGGAGTTTTGAAATTTGTTATACTGGATATTATGAACTGCTATGTATATTATGGTTTTTCAACACTATTAAGGTAAGTACATTGTTTGTTCTCTATTAAAATCTTTCATTTGCTAACTATCCTTATAGTAGTTAGTGCCTTCCGTAGTTTGAATCTTTTATTTAGCTGGCAGTAGTGGTGCTCGCTGTGTTGCAGTAGTTCGAGTAACGAAGATTTTTGGTGAGGTAAGTGATTTGTGAAAGGTACAGGTTAATGTTAGTCTGGGCCATTCCTTTTGTAGGGATTATTGGAAGTCAGATTGCGTTGCGCTAAAAATATTGTGTGTCAGGTTAAGCACAGTCTTGTACAATTGTTCTAAGGGGACGTTTCAACTGATGGCCTCAGATGGTAAGTCCAATAGTGCTCAGAGCCATTTGAACCATTTTTGAATCGATATCTCCGCGGTACGCGAAGAAGAATCCGACGTTAGCAAGATCTTCAGAGCAGAAGATAATCAGGTGAGCATGGTTAGAACCCTGGATTTGGGGTTCTTCATGCCTCACACTGACCCCACCACGGATTCCTAACAGCATTGTGATTCATGCATCGTAGCGAAGACAATGACTGGCAGAACCCATTTATTTCTTTAATTTGGATCCTTCCGAAGGCAAAGGAAACGAGCACGCTGCAACACGTTGGTATTACTGATTATCCTATAAGCTGCATAATTTTCTGTTAGTTTCCAGGTCTTTCACAGCAACACTGCAATGCACATGATAAGAGGACGAAACCATAAGTTGAAAACAGCACTCCGTCCAAACAGGCCTCGGAAAGCCGAACGGTACCGACAACCGCCATGTCTTCCTCCGCCGTGCGCGTCACTTGGTGCACATATGGAGCGACATGTGGTCAGCACACCAGTCTCCCGGCCGTTATCAGTTTTCGCGAGCGGAGCCGCTACTTCTCAATCAAGTAGCTCCTCAATTTGCCTCACGAGGGCTGAGTGCACCCCGCTTGCCAAAAGCGCTCTGCAGACCAGGACGGTCTTCATCGGCCACCGCGGCCGGCCTGTGTATTTACAGTTCAGGACAACCTTTTGCTTCCCATTTTGCAGATATGATGTGAACCACAGTAGAACTTCGTCCCTGCTCCATAAAGTTCCAGACTGGTGGAAAGTATTGCATAGTTCACACAATCAGTTGCTTTTGTTGAATCGTAGAAACTACCTACCGTCCTGAAGCTATAATTTTGCAGTACGAGTGACTACCACACAAAAAAATAAATTGAATTTTCTATCGGCATTCCTTTTCCGAGGTCACACTGCGAGTGTAAGGGCAAATTATGTCTACTGAGATGATCAACTATTTTCCTACACATTGCTTTCTTGAAAACGTTTGGAGGCTCTGAGGGCAAAGAAATCCGCTGATAATTGTCTACATTATAAAATGGTTAACACTTTGTAAACTGTTTATTGGAGCTGAATTTTGTTTGTTTCGAAAATAATCCCAAAAGTGAGGTCTGGAAAGCACTGGAGCCTTTGTCAAACTGTTCGTGTGACAGTTGACAGTTGGCCATACTGCTGTGTTCGTTCAATCTGCCCCCCCCCCCCCCTCCCTCCCATTTCTAAATAAGTCATCGCTACAACCGTCTGCCATGATAGAAACTTGTGCTGTAGTTCCTTTTTGTCAATGACACCAGTTGCACAATTCCAGCAGTCTTTCTGTTTTTCATTCTTCACGACGTGGCTTGTGCAAATAGTGATATTCACTACTGGTATTTAGAAGAGTCAGCACTGTGATCTGCCAGTCATTAATCCCAGAATCAAGATTCGCTACTGCAGATACGAGAACATAGAGGAAACACTCAAATAACGCATTTGAACTTTGTTAAAGTATGTGAGAAATACTTCATTAGTTACTATTTTCAATTACAATATCGTGGTATCTACGGTGAATGGTTTACATAGGAAGCATATGTGATACAAGTATAGTACTGAACATTACATTCTAGATAGTGAAAACTTCGTATAAACAATTCGGTCCTGTCTTGCAATTGCTAATTACCACGAACATACGTTTTGCTTCAGTTTGGAAGACATCAGTAAATAGTTAAATATCTACAAATGATAGAATAAACACCAGTCAACCATTGACTACGCCTTTGACTTCAGCTTTCAGCATTTTATTAAATCTTACAGTTTTATATTTCATTTAAAGACGTAATTTGCGAATGATTAAACCACAAATCAGAATGCATGTACTACATATTGCCACAATCTTAGCTTCCACTGGGTAATCCGAATCAAAATTGAATCACATGTCGCTATAAGTCCTGTGTCCGTCTTTCTCGGACGTTTTCTGTTTACCTTGATGGGCGGTTACTGTATGAGGTATTTAAGTTACCAAAATATACTTTTTTCTGCAGTTTTATTGCAATGTGCCGAAATAAAGTCTTAGTTATCTCGTCGAGAGGGTACCGGAACTTCTTGAGAACGACCTCCTTTGCCGTCTCGCGTAGCCATTTCACGCATCCTTCGCCATAAAGGTCGGCTGAACGCAGCACGAGAAACAGCATTTTACATAGTGTGAACAGATGAACGGCCTTTTGAATATTCATGAAGCTGGGTTTGGTGCGCCAGAAGCGAAAATTATTCTTTTTCCCCTGCGGTGTGTTCGGATGAGAGGGCGCCGCGGGCCACGACGGATCGTGTAATATTCCGTTTGATCCTACAACCGCGGCTACGGTTGTAGTTTATTGCTCAGCTGCCATTGTGAGAGGTGACTACAAAGCGAGATGAAATGGCGTGCACGGGAAAAGCAGGGCAATTAACGAAATGCCTTCCACATGTTTTGTTTTATGCATTGACAAGGTCTCCTAGCACAGGAAACCACGTCTCTGCAGGACATGATGGTAACAAAAAAGTCGTTGTCAAACATTTATCTTGGGCATCTGACACAATACTGAATGTTTTTTTTTCTTTTTTCTTTTTCAGTAGCAGATACATGTTGGAAGCCGGGAAGAGTATTAAGAAGCCATATTACGGGGAATTAGATCTTCAGCCGCCTATAGGCATTGAAATAAATCGATTTTGAAGGATGTCACTGAAACTGGTCCATTAACGGCTTTGTTAAAAAAAATATTTTTTTATTTTTTTAAGGAGTCTGCCTGGCGCCCAAAGGGAGGTATGGGGGCAAAGTGAGTATGCCTCGGCCATACAGGCACGCTCCCCATACAACCAAATTCTGAACCTGTCACGCAAAAGTAGCGCCTCCCCAGCCATTAGCGCCACTGATCGTAGCATTCGTCAGGTCTCGCAGCGATTCAGGATATATGGGGAATCTGTACTGAAAGTAGCTAGAGCCGTCCTCGCTCTGTATATGTAGATATATGGTGTCTGCTCAGTCGGACATGTGCGATGGAACAGACACCATGTACCTATGTATTAAGGAGCTACCTGAGGTGCTTGAAGAGAATGAAAATGTAGGCGGAGGTAGGTACATGATGGGCATTAAAGTATTTGTCCTATTGCGTTAGTACAGTATGTCTGTTATAAATAATAAAATGCGGAGTGTCATCATGATATTTGAAGATGGTCTCTTGTTGTCGGGCAGATGTGTAGAATTGTCAGCTGACAGACAAGTATGAATCCTCTGGAAGCTGTTTTGGTCGATTTTCTGTGACGATAATTCTACACTGCTGGCCATTAAAATTGCTACACCACGAAGATGACGTGCTACAGACACGAAATTTTACCGACAGGAAGAAGATGCTGTGAAATGCAAATGATTAGCTTTTCAGAGCATTCACACAAGGTTGGCGCCGGTGGCGACACCTACAACATGTTGAGATGCGGAAAGTTTCCAACCGATTTCTCATACACAAACAGCAGTTGACCGGCGTTGCCTGGTGAAACGTTGTTGTGATGCCTCGTGTAAGGAGGAGAAATGCGTACAATCACGTTTCCGACTTTGATAAAGGTCGGATTGTAGCCTATTGCGATTGCGGTTTATCGTATCGCGACATTGCTGCTCGCGTTGGTCGAGATCCAATGACTGTTAGCAGAATATGGAATCGGTGGGTTCAGGGGGGTAATACGGAACGCCGTGTTGGATCCCATCGGCCTCGTATCACTAACAGTCGAGATGAGAGGCATCTTATCCGCATGGCTGTAACGGATCGTGCAGCCACGCCTCGATCCCCGAGTCAACAGATAGGGACATTTGCAAGACAACAACCATCTGCACGAACAGTTCGACGACGTTTGCAGCAGCATGGACTATGAGCTCGGAGACCATGGCTGCGGTTACCCTTGACGCTGCATCACAGACAGGAGCACCTGCGATGGTGTACTCAACGACGAAACTGGATGCACGAATGGCAAAACGTAATTTTTTCGGATTAATCCAGGTTCTGTTTACAGCATCATGATGGTAGCATCCGTGTTTGGCGACATCGCGGTGAACGCACATTGGAAGCGTGTATTCGTCACCGCCATACTGGCGTATCACCCAGCGTGATGGTATGGGGTGCCATTGGTTACACGTCTCGGTCACCTCTTGTTCGCATTCACGGCATTTTTAACAGTGGACGTTACATTTCAGATGTGTTACGACCAGTGGCTCTACCCTTCATTCGATCCCTGCGAAACTGTACATTTCAGCAGGATAATGCACGACCGCATGTTGCAGGTCCTGTACGGGCCTTTCTGGACACAGAAAATGTTCGACTGCTGCCCTGGCCAGCACATTCTCCAGACATCACACCAATTGAAAACGTCTGGTCAATGGTGGCCGAGCAACTGGCTCGTCACAATACGCCAGTCACTAGTTTTGATGAACTGTGGTGTCTTGTTGAAGCTGCATGGGCAGCTGTACCTGTACACGCCATCCAAGCTCTGTTTGAGTCAATGCCTAGGTGTATCAAGGCCTTTAGTACGGCCAAAGGTGGTTGTTCTGTGTACTGATTTCTCAGGATCTATGCACCCAAATTGCGTGAAAATGTAATCACATGTCAGTTCTAGTATAATATATTTGTCGAATGAATACCCGTTTATTATCTGCATTTCTTCTTGGTGTAGCAATTTTAATGGCCAGTAGTGTACATTGTTTTGCTTAACAACAAAAAAGTGTTGCGAAAACCAGCTACAAGTCAAATTTGCTGAAACTAAGTTAAAAATGCTACAGCACTGAACTATGCATCTATATAAAAAACTTACGTTGGACCCTATGACATGTTATATACGTGAAGAAGTTTTTGTCAGGATGACACAACACAAGTAACGACGCTTTTCTTCTTCTTCCTGGCTCTGTCTCGTGATCACACAGTTCGCTCTGGTTCATGGGCTGCAAATTTATTTAATTTTTAATTATGCATCTGGATGTCATTCCTCGCATCACAATGGACATTTAACGTATGGGAGAAAAATCGTGTGCATCAGCTGTCTGTGAATCGTGTAAACTTTGTTCCACGAATTGTATTTTAAATGTTTATGTGTCACGATTACTGAGACTGAGATTAGGGTCCAGCACGGAATTTACGTTAACAAGCGTTGTGAAGACAAGCTGGCCGGTGTTCCAGATCAAAGGCCGTCCGTCCGACGTGCGGGTTCGATCGACGTCTCGCTGATTCCCGCGTCTCACAAGCTAGCACGCTACGTTCATTTATTTAATTTTAGTAAGGTTCCGTTAACACTCCTCACAGCCCTTGCTTTCGCTCCCCGTTCCACAGTATTCTTCGCCTCTCTCTCTAATTAATTCTCCTTCTCATGTTATATATATACAGGGTGGCGCAGGGAACCGTGAAATTTCGAAATAACGCCATTTCCATGAATAAATTCGTAAAACTAGTAATTTATTAACGAAAGTGAATGTATTCAGTATGCCATTATTCAGTATCAATCAAAATGTCCAAAAGTGTCTCTTTACTTTTTAAAGATTACATTGGAAAGATTTGCTCCCATTCGGCGTTCACACTCTAACAGCCTGTTATGAAAACTCTGGAATGCGCGGTGTGGTGTCACCGCCAGACACCACACTTGCTAGGTGGTAGCCTTTAAATCGGCCGCGGTCAGCTAGTATACGTCGGACCCGCGTGTCGCCACTATCAGTGATTGCAGACCGAGCGCCGCCACACGGCAGGTCTAGAGAGACACTTCCTAGCACTCGCCCAGTTGTACAGCCGACTTTGCTAGAGATGGTTCACTGACAAATTACGCTCTCATTTGCCGAGACGATAGTTAGCATAGCCTTCAGCTACGTCATTTGCTACGACCTAGCAAGGCGCCATTACCAGTCACTATTGATGCTGTAAAACATGTACCGTCAAGAGCGATGTTCACCAATTATGGATTAAAGTTAGGTATTCCAGAAGCTACGTACTTTTCTGCCTACTATAAACTCCTATAACTGTTCCAGACCTCACGCCAGCCTGCGTGAGCTTAGACGCGTGCCTTTCGGCTACCAATCATAGTGGCTTGGCTGTCTTGCCAAGTCACAACACGCGGTGTAGCAGATCTTGGGGAATGGCAGTGATTTCGTTTTCAATGTTCTCCTTCAGTTCATGGATTGTTGCAGGTCGTGTACGGTACACCTTGCCTTTAAGATATCCCCACAGGAAGAAGTCACACACACTAAGATCAGGGGATCTCGCAGGCCATCCAATGTCGCCGTTACGTGAAATAATGCTTCTTCCAAACAATTGACGAATAGCTGCCATCGATTGTCGAGCAGTGTGTGACGTGGCTCCTTCCTGCTGAAACCACATGTTTTCGACGTCAAGATTAAGCTCGTACAGTCTCGGTGTAAAGAATGTTTGAAGCATTTCAACATACCGAGCGGATGTTACTGTCACTGCACTACCATCCTCACGTTCAAGAAAATAAGGGCCGATAACACCATGACATGATGCAGCACACCATATTTTGACCTTGGCGCTATGTAGTGGTCGCTGGTGAAACTTACAAGGATTTTCCTGTGCCCAATAACGAAAATTCTGTTTGCTCACGAATCCGTTCAGGTGGAAATGGGCTTCGTCTGATGTCCATAAGTTACCAAGGAAATTCGCGTCCTCGTTGATTTTAGCCAATATCTGGCTAGTAAATTTCATACGTAACGCTGGGTCTCGTTCATGTAAGTGTTGCACAATCTGCAACTTATAGGGATGGAAGTCTAATTCGTGCAGTATTATTTGTAAGCTTCGTCGCTTAATCCCTAACGAAGATGCATGCTGTCGAACGGAGCGGCGAGGACTTCTTTCGATTGCAGCTCTAGCAGCTGCAATGTTCTCTGGGATACGTACCGTTGGAATGCCACCTGGAGGTTTCTTTTTCAAGGCAGATGCTGTTTCTTCAAAATTACGCATCCAAGTTGTAATCGCAGATGGGACACGTCCATGACGTACAAGCTGGTAATGCTGTCGAAATGTTCTCTGCGCGGCAGTCGCACTATCACCATTTTTGTAAAACGCTCTCACAGCTACTGCACGTTCCGCACCAGTCCAATTCTCCATGATTACTAAATGGCAATGCGCTCACATCAATTATGCAAAGTTTAGAACATCTGCCGGCGCTACAGTGCCGCCAACTGTAACGTTCAAAATTCCCCGTTCCCCTGCGCCACCCCCGCACGCAGTCCTCCGTTCACTTTAGTTAATCATGGATGCAACAGACTTCGAAAGGTTTGCCTAAGCAGAATAGTAAAGGGGACTCCACGCCAACAGAGGGGAAACACTGCTAAACGTAGGAACAGAGATTGATCACGAACACTTCACAGCTATAACTGGTCCTATAGCTCGTCGTTAGAAAACCTACTTGCTGTAGGAGCAGTGCCGGGTTCGATTCCTGGACTCGAGAAAGGTATCTGCGTAGAAGAATGATTGTCCCTGACCAAAACAATACGCACAAGGGCCAAAGCTTATTAATTATCTGCTTCAAGGCATATCAAGCTAATTCATGCTTAAGGTGCTCCGGAAAGGCTCAAAATCATGAAAAGTTCAATTTTTACTTTTTTGCGTTTTCTGAATCTGCAGACTATTACCTTTTAATAGATATATAATTTATTCAATTCCGAAGACTACAACTATTTTTAAATTTTTTTTTGAAATGTGTTCTACATGGGCGTGACCCACTGTGGCGCTGTTAAACTGCTGTCAAATGGTGTTATTATTAACGTCCGCGTTCATCAGGTACATTTTAGTGATGTGAGATAAAGTATGTGTTGTGGCTAACCTGTGATGGTTCAATATATATCGCTGGTGTGATTGTCGATTGTTTCATGTTTATTTACTCTGTCGTTATCTCGAAAATATTCGTAATTAATTCTGTTTCTTGAGTCTCTGTTTTGTTGAAGTATAATAATGAGTAAAAGTAAAGTTGCTGTTGCGACTTTCAATGATGGCAACATTGTAAGGTGCAAGGTATTTAGAAATATGGGAATGAAGATAGGTTCTAACCTGGTACGAGCGATGCTTGCTTTAGACAAGGAACGCCTTCGGGCTGCAGACAGGGCTGTAAAGAGTCTAGAAATACAAGCAAGAGTAAACAGGAGGAGGAACAAGAGGAAGCTGGAGGAGGAGTTTGCAGAGGATGAAGATAATCCATCCTATGGACCTGGAATGCACTAAAAAGTTAATCCAATCTTTGTCGCTCGATTCCCAAAACTTTTATTTTCTCATAATAATTACATTTTTTCTAAGGATCTTCCCAACATATTTGTTTCAAACTATCAATAAATGTTACACAGTACCTTCTGCATAATTTAACACAGCCTTTTTCCAAAAAACTGTATATTTTTGAATATATAAATAAAAAATTGCAAAAAATGTTGTGAATTTTCATTACAATTGAAAAAAATCATCTTTAATAACTGAACTAAAATTTTGGAAAATCCCTGAGTTAAGTTGTAGCCCATATTCCAATAAATAATCTGTAAAAAGTTCAACTTCCTACCTCAAATACTTTGTGAGGGAAGATGCAATTTATAAGCGTTATTTTAAAATTGCAAGCATAGGGCGTTCCGGAGCCCCTTAACAACTGACAGTATTATGTAAATCTCATCACATGTTTGATTGCAATAAACAACAATGAATATAATGAATATCATAAAAGATGTTCCTTTAGACCTACGTTATACATTGACAGATCTTTGTAATTGCATTATTCATAATACAAATGTTCGAACGCATGTCCGCCTTGCTGGATGCATTGATGTAAGCGCTTCTCGTTATTAGCATGGACATCTCTTAACATTTGTGCAGATACTGAAGCATAAGCATGACGTATTGGTTCGTTTAACACATCTGGATTTTCCGGTTCCATTTCGTAAATCTTCGCTTTGATATAACTCCGTAACAAACAATCCAAGTGCGTTAAATCTAACGACCTCGCTGGCCATCGAATACAACCACGACGACCTATCCACCGTTTGGGGTACACATTGTCGAGGTATTCTCTAACCCCTCTACAGTAATGGGGCGGTGCACCATCGTGTTGAAACCAGTGCCTGACAGCTAACTGAAGTGGGATGCCGTCGTGGGTTTAGCTCATTTTGTAGGAACTGCAAATACAGACGAGGAGTTAGTCTGAGAGTCAAATAAATTGGCCCAGAGATGCGGTTTCCTAGAATTCCGCGCAATCGATTAACACCCCAGTGCGCCTGCATGTGATGTGGTCGTAACCAGTGAGGATTTGCAGGAGTCCAGTAATGTAGACTGTGTCTACTGACAGTGGTGTCACTGGCGAATGAATGAACATAGAAATAACGAATACATTTCATAGCCGAAGATGAAATCAGCAGCAAAGATTAAACGATTAATCAACTAACTTCAAACACTATATAAAGCAGCTCTGTAACCATATAGCATCGTTAGTGAGACTGTCAAATATGCTATGAGAAGTTTCATATCAGCTCACACTCTGCTGCAGAGTGAAAATCTCATTCTGGAAACATCCCCCAGGCTGTGGCTAAGCCATGTCTCCGCTATATCCTTTCTTTCAGGAGTGCTAGTTCTGCAAGGTTCGCAGGAGAGCTTCTGTAAAGTTTGGAAGGTAGGAGACGAGATACTGGCAGAAGTAAAGCTGTGAGTACCGGGCGTGAGTCGTACTTCGGTAGCTCAGTTGGTAGAGCACTTGCCCGCGAAAGGCAAAGGTCCCGAGTTCGAGACTCGGTCGAGCATACAGTTTTAATCTGCCAGGAAGTTTCATATCAGCGCACACTCCGCTGCAGAGTGAAAATCTCATTCTGGAAACATCCCCCAGGCTGTGGCTAAGCCATGTCTCCGCTATATCCTTTCTTTCAGGAGTGCTAGTTCTGCAAGATTCGCAGGAGAGCTTCTGTAAAGTTTGGAAGGTAGGAGACGAGATACTGGCAGAAGTAAAGCTGTGAGTACCGGGCGTGAGTCGTGCTTCGGTAGCTCAGTTGGTAGGGCACTTGCCCGCGAAAGGCAAAGGTCCCGAGTTCGAGTCTCGGTCGGGCACACAGTTTTAATCTGCCAGGAAGTTTCATCCTATGAGAAATTCGTTAACATACACTGAAGCGCCAAAGAAACTGGTATAGGCATGTGTATTCAAATACAGATATATTTAAACAGGCAGAATACTACACTACGGTCGATAAGGGATATATAAGACAACAAATGTGTGACGCAGTTGTTAGATCTGTTTCTGCTGCCACAATGACAGGTTATCAGAATTTAAGTGAGTGTGAACGTGGTGTTATAATCGGCGCACGAGCGATGGGATACAGCATCTCCGAGGTAGCGATGACGTGGAGAAAATCCCGTACGACCATTTCACGAGTGTACCCTGAATATCAGGAATCCGATGAAACATCAAATCTCCGACATCGTTGAGGCCGGAAAAAGGACCTGCAAGAACGGGACCAATGACGACTGAAGAGAATCGTTCAACCTCAGAGAAGTGCAATCCTTCCATAGATTGCTGCAGGTTTCAATGCTGCGACATCAACAAGTGTTAGCGTGCGAAACATTCAACGAAACATCATCGATAGTGACTTTCGGAGCCGGAGACCCACTCGTGTAACCTTGATGACTGCACAACACAAAGCTTTACGTCTCGCCTGGGACCGTCAACACCGACACTGGACTGTTGATGACTGGAAACATGTTCCCTGGTGAGCGGACGGACGTGTACAAGTATGTAGACAACCTCATGAATCCATGGACCCTGCATGACAGCAACAGACAGTTGAAGCTGGTGGAGGCTCTGTAACGGTGTAGGACATGTGCAGTTGGAGTGATATGGGATCCCTGATACGTCCTAGATAAGACCCTGACAGGTGACACGTACGTAAGCATCCTGTCTGATCATCTGCATCTATTCATGTCCATCGTCAATTCCGATGGACTTGGGCAGTTCCAGCAGGGTAATGCGATGCTACACATGTCCAGAATTACTACAGATTGGCCTCAGGGATACTCTTCTGACTTTAAACACTGCCACTGGCCTCCAAACTCTCCAGACATGAACATTATTGAGCATATCCGGGATGCCTTGCAAGGTGCTGTTCAGAAGACATCTCCACCTCCTCGCATTCTTACAGATTTATAGACAGCCCTGCAGGATTCATGGTGTCAAATCCCTCCAGATATTAGCACTACTGCGTGCTCACGGGGGCCCTACACGACATTGCATAGGTGTACCAGTTTCTTTTGTTATTCAGTGTATAAATATAGATTAAAATGCCCTGGACAGCATCCACTAATGTGAAAAAGGACCAACAAACTATTACAAATTCGCTAAAATACAAAACATAGGTCACAGAATCATAGACAGCAATTTAATAAGCGATACTACCGACCAATGTGATACGGAAGTCAAGAATAACTATGCGTAAGTACCTTTGTACACACACACCATATAACATGTAAATACAAGATAAAATTCTACTTATTATTTGCAGATAGCTTAACAGTCGCAACTGTAGCCGAAATAGGCCAACCACCAAAGAGCGCCCCCCCCCTCCCCTAGCTGTCAGGGAAAGAAAAAATTCTGGCAGTTACTTCATCTTTGGCCGAATGAACGTTTCTCTTCTGTGGGAGGTACGGATAAGTAAAGGCTCTTCACCCAAAATTATAAGATCAGTTGCAGAAATAAAGTAAAAAGGGTAGTGAAATAAAATGTTGGAGGATTGGTTGTCATATTTACCTACGGTCCAGTAGTTGAAACTACCTTTCGCGTGGACGGTCCTCTCCCAAGCTGCTGCAGCTGTTCTCCAGTACCAAATTCCAGACAAAGATTTACAAAAATATGTGAAATCTGATTGTTATGACGACGACGAACGAGTCGTCGCCAATGCTAAATAGAAACACATAAATCACTGCAGGTTTGTAAGTAACGTCGATAAGGTACTGACTGCATGGTCTGGATCTGCAACTAAAATAATTGGATGTCGTTGGTAAAGTTAATATACATTGTACTTCACTGGTTGCACAGGATTCTTCTTGGCTGCATGCATATAAACAGATAGCTATTGAGGCCTCACTTTAGGCCACATGTTTCTAAGCGCATTGTTAGAGGTTGCTTCCTATCAGCTGAAGGCTATGCTACTTTAGTACTTGACGTCCCCAGCAAGAGTGGACGAGAGCTAGAAACTTGATACAAGCCGCGGAGCGGCGCTAGCGGCGGTGGTCGCAACTAGCGGGTCCAACGATACTAATACGGACTGCAACCCCTAACAAGTGTGGTATCGAACGTTGATACCACATTCCTCCCCTGCAAATCTACAAACGGCCGTTGAATATGGCTTCCGACCGCCGGATGGAGGACCCCATGCTGACGTAGTCCAGGAGGTGTGGAGCCTCACTGCAGGCCCGCAGAACCGCACCCTGGCATTCGCACCGAAGGGAGACAGGAAACGCCTGGAAACCTACTCCAGGATGCACGTCAACATGATGTGTCTGCGCTTCTACAACTATGGGAGGATCCGAAGGGCCGACCTCCATCGGGTAGGGGCACCCGACCAGCAACAAGGACTGGAAACCAGGAAGTGCCGACTGTTCTACGGCGGTGGACGGCGTTGTAACCGGAATTTCACTGTGCCCTATCACAGTTGAAGGCACCTGGTCCATACGGTCATTCTGTCGCCACAGATACGCTGGCACTACGGGCGACTCCGGCACGAGACATGGCGTCCACGCTGGCGCGTCGTCGCGTGGCAAAGGCGAAGCTACGGCAACGCCACCTAGAGAGAAGGCCCGTGCGCTGAGCAGCTCGCCTGCCAAGAGTGGTCATACAAGTTCCGTCCATCCAAGAGCAGCTTTTACTGGCAGGCACTTCTAGAAACGCTTTTCTCTGGCTACATATTATATTTCTAGTGTCGTATATCGCTATTTCAACAAAATTTCTCTTATATTAATTATTTCACATGCTAATACATTAAAACTTGCCTGTTTTTACACTGCAAATCCAAAACTTCTAACAGGATTGATGGCTTCATTAGGCCTATACAAGTGTTTTTAACTACACACAAATTAGCACTTTTAATAATGAAAACATCAGGATCTTTGTATGTGAAATCCATCAATACAAAATATGATTTAACATTGATTATTCGGAATTTCGCATATTTCATTTTATTCTATCAAAATGAAGAAAAATACAAAATTGAATATTTTTTATGATTTTTATTTTAGAGTACTTAGCGCCAAAATTCTGCCATTTTTGTCTTACGTTGAAACCTTAAAAAGGCCACAATTCCCAAACCATTTGACTTACAGATCTGAAATTTGTACCACTTTATTCAGTTTCTTCTAAGGTTTAAAGATGTGTTCTCTAAATCAATAACAAAACAATCTCTTTAAACACATTACGTGGAGAGCGCCGAAGCACATCATGAATCGCTCTTGTTCCATATCAGGCTTCACTTTCATGGAGAGCAAACAACTAAAATCGAATGGGAAATAATAACAAGTAAGTAAATATTAGTGTTACGCTCATAACCCAACAGAAATTGGCGTTTAGTGTCCTGTAACTTCTGTGAATTCAGAGACAATATAGAAAATCAAAATTGCAATGGACACTTTATGAATGGTGTTCAGCTTTAACTTCCCCTTACAGAATTTAAGATGTGTTAGTGGCACCAATAACAATAATAATAATAATACAATACTCTCAAAAGATTAACACAGGAAGTGCCAGGGGATGTGTGAATTTAAGGTTATAGCTCACATTGTTTACTTTATACTACAGTATAATTGTAAATGAACTTAAATGACTTACCTTTGTTGTTACTTACCTTTGTTGTTTTGCTGATTGTTAAATTTTCGCTTGGGATAGCCCGTTTCCATTTTTCTAATAATTTTTCTTCCTTTGGAAACAAAAAAACTTGCACTTTCGGTCCCTTCGGGTAATTGCCTTTACACCCGATCCCACAACATCTGTACGGCATTTTGTCTGTTACTAACACAAATTCGAACAGTGCATCCTTTAAATAACTTTACAAACGTTCTAAAACAGTTACGTTGTGCTGCATTCACGTACTCCCATGCTCAGCACAGCGTTATAAGACACTTGCCTCTTCCTTTTGTTATGACTACTCTCGGATACCCCTCATGCTGTACACAGGGAGCACTCTGGCCTTCTCTCCAGGTGGCGTTGGCTACGGGCGCTGCCACCCAGCGGCGAGGAGAGCAAGGAAGCGGTCCCCGCGAGGGCAGCCCCGTCGGCGCCGACACTGGAAACATAGGGCAAGCGGCAGAGACCCTACGACTAGAGAGTCTCATCTGATTGTGATGCCTGCGCGCCTCACCAGATGGACCTGATATGACGAACACAGCGCGGAAAAGGTGGCGAAGAATGCGCCCTTTCAACCATCGGCGATTGCTGCGCAAATGACGAAAAAACACTCATGGAAATTGAAATAAGAACACCGTGAATTCATTGTCCCAGGAAGGGGAAACTTTATTGACACATTCCTGGGGTCAGATACATCACATGATCACACTGACAGAACCACAGGCACATAGACACAGGCAACAGAGCATGCACAATGTCGGCACTAGTACAGTGTATATCCACCTTTCGTAGCAATGCAGGCTGCTATTCTCCCGTGGAGACGATCGTAGAGATGCTGGATGTAGTCCTGTGGAACGGCTTGCCATGCCATTTCCACCTGGCGCCTCAGTTGGACCAGCGTTCGTGCTGGACGTGCAGACCGCGTGAGGCGACGCTTCATCCAGTCCCAAACATGCTCAATGGGGGACAGATCCGGAGATCTTGCTGGGCAGGGTAGTTGACTTACACCTTCTAGAGCACGTTGGGTGGCACGGGATACATGCGGACGTTCATTGTCCTGTTGGAACAGCAAGTTCCCTTGCCGGTCTAGGAATGGTAGAACGATGGGTTCGATGACGGTTTGGATGTACCGTGCACTATTCAGTGTCCCCTCGACGATCACCAGTGGTGTACGGCCAGTGTAGGAGATCGCTCCCCACACCATGATGCCGGGTGTTGGCCCTGTGTGCCTCGGTCGTATGCAATCCTGATTGTGGCGCTCACCTGCACGGCGCCAAACACGCATACGACCATCATTGGCACCAAGGCAGAAGCGACTCTCATCGCTGAAGACGACACGTCTCCATTCGTCCCTCCATTCACGCCTGTCGCGACACCACTGGAGGCGGGCTGCACGATGTTGGGGCGTGAGCGGAAGACGGCCTAACGGTGTGCGGGACCGTAGCCCAGCTTCATGGAGACGGTTGCGAATGGTCCTCGCCGATACCCCAGGAGCAACAGTGTCCCTAATTTGCTGGGAAGTGGCGGTGCGGTCCCCTACGGCACTGCGTAGGATCCTACGGTCTTGACGTGCATCCGTGCGTGCTGCGGTCCGGTCCCAGGTCGACGGGCACGTGCACCTTCCGCCGACCACTGGCGACAACATCGATGTACTGTGGAGACCTCACGCCCCACGTGTTGAGCAATTCGGCGGTACGTCCACCCGGCCTCCCGCATGCCCACTATACGCCCTCGCTCAAAGTCCGTCAACTGCACATACGGTTCACGTCCACGCTGTCGCGGCATGCTACCAGTGTTAAAGACTGCGATGGAGCTCCGTATGCCACGGCAAACTGGCTGACACAGACGGCGGCGGTGCACAAATGCTGCGCAGCTAGCGCCATTCGACGGCCAACACCGCGGTTCCTGGTGTGTCCGCTGTGCCGTGCGTGTGATCATTGCTTGTACAGCCCTCTCGCAGTGTCCGGAGCAAGTATGGTGGGTCTGACACACCGGTGTCAATGTGTTCTTTTTTCCATTTCCAGGAGTGTATTTAAAAACAATCATTTATCTTAATAAAAAATCACAATACATGCATTTGAAAGATCTTATTTATGAGATTTTGTTGAAACTTTAATGCACCAACTTCTGAAAACAACCGACTTTTTCCTTACCATTGTTTGCAGCTAGGGTAAACACACACACACACAAACACACACAAAATAGGGCATTTGACTGTTACCTGGAAATCACCTTGAATGGTTAATTATATCGTTTCATGCACACAACATGGTTTTTCCCTCACTAATTTAATTATTAAAAAAACTTAAATTAAATTCAAATACTTTGAAAGCCCATTAAAATTGTCCATTTGAGTCATGTGATGCCTGTGACGTCACTGGCAACAACGCTGCTCCTGCTGTCGTAAAGCGAAATGACAGTGGTATCTTGCTTTGAATTTTACGTTTCACAAAGTGGGTTAGAGTTGTGTATAGTACCACAGTGTACGACTGATTCTATAAAACTTCCTGAAAAACTGTTTTTGAGTATTCGAAAGAATGAGTAGATGCGTAAAATGTGGATGCAACTCTCCCACATTGACCGAAATAAGGTAGTGGTCACTACATGTGTTCCTCTCTGTGAGCAACATTTTGATGTAGGTAAACATTCCAAGTAGGAAACTATTTCCTGCCTTATATGACTCTTATTCTGAAGGATCGGAGAAACCATTTAGCAACATCCGACCACATTATTTCTCCCAAACATGTGGTTCAGGACAATATTTTGCCACTTACAGTTGTCTCCACTGAGCCTATTGTAAAGCTGTGTGATTTTGACAAAGAGTAGAATTGGACATTGCTTGGAACTTACAAGGGTTTTACGGTAAAATGAATGTAGGTCCTGCTAAAGCACTTTTAGCTCACTATGTTTCCGAAGAAGATAAGTATGCAGTGGAACAACAGATGCTTTAATGTTCTGCTACGTCACTTGCATATTTTATGGATATAAACAGTTGACAAACTCGGCATTTTGAAGATATTCTATTAGAAACGTAAACTAAAAGAAAACTATGTTTTTGGTGTAATATCGAAAAAATTTCATTTCCATGTATTCATGAAATGTCCTTGAAATTATGAAACAGTCGTACATCTATTTTGCACACATTGTGTTTATGCAAACATCCATACAATGATTTTGCAAACTTTGCAACGTCTCTTCGTAGCTCTATAGACGGTTATTGTTTTCGCTTACAACCGTTTGCTTTTCGCAGTTGAAAGCTGTCGAAAGCGCTGTCACGCGTCAGGATTTCCGGAAGTTGAGTCGAATGTAGAAGCGTGCTGGTAGTAAGAAATAAACATATAAAAGCTTCATACATGGTGAGGCATTTTTTAAACGCATGTTCTTGACGTCGTATCTCCTAAACTATGAGTGGCACTATAATAGAATTTTGTAGGTTCATTTAGCAGCATATGTGAATACTGTCTGAAAAATTTATTGTGAATATTATTAGTGGAACAGAAGTAATAAATTTAAACGTCATGAATGCAATCGCAGTGTTTCACGTATCTCATTGTTTATGACGTCATATCATCTGAACTATGATATGTGGTCTCACACCGACAACGACTTTTGCCTAGCAGCAGGGGATATGTGTACCAAGTTTGGCTGAAATCGGTACAGTGGTTTAGGAGATATGGAAAATACGAGGGAGGTTTGAAAAGTTCTCGGAATCACCACTAGTTGTTCACTTGATATTCGTTGGACTGTTGCCTGTAAACACGTGCCACGTCAGAGCTCTTGGAAGAGAGGTACGGCTGTGACGTGGCTCTGTTGATGTCCCCGCGTAGTGATTTGCCAAGTGGGCAAATGAAATTTGGTCGGGAGATCTTAGATGATGATCCGCGCAGTGATCGGCCAAGATGTGTCACTACTCCAGAAATGATGGCAAAAGTGTAAAAAATGGTCATGGAGTATCGCCGACTGAAAGTGCGTGAAATTACTCACGCTTGTCAGATGTCATCTGAAAGGGAGTATCGCATTTTAACTGAAGAACTAAAAATGAGAAAAATGTCTGCAAGATGGGTGCCGCGACTCTTGATGCGCGCCCGCACACATGTGCCGTCAGCCTTGGCAAAATTACACAAACTTAGGTATGAATTGTTGCCACATCCGCCTTATTCACCTATTATGGCTCCGTCAGACTTCCATGTCTTCCCAAAACTGAAAATGTTTCTTGATGGACGAAGATTCACTTCAAACGAAGAACTGATAGCCGGAGTTGACAGCTATTTTTCAGTCCTGGAGGAAACTCATTTTCGAGATGGGATTAAGCCACTGGAACACCGTTGGACCAAGCGCATTAATCTCAAGGAGACTACATTGAGAAATAAAGAAAAGTTTCAGTGATGTAAGTACATTTTCTATTCCGTTCCGAGAACTTTTCAAACCACCCTCGTACACATACATATCTATATACGCTGAGGTGACGAAAGTCATGGCATAGCAGTATGCACTAATGCAAATGCCAGTAGTTTCGCGTAGACAAGGTGTGAAAGGACAATGGTTTGGCGAAGCTGTCATTTGTAGTCTCGTGATGCATGTGAAAAGGTTTCCGACGTGATTTTGATCGGAACACGTGAGTGGTAGTTGGAGCTAGACAAGCGGGACATTCCATGTTGGAAATCGTTCGGAATTCTGTATTCTGAGATCCACAGTGTCAAGAGTTTTCCGGGAATACCAAATTTCAGGCATTACCTTGTAACCTCCCCACAAAATTGTATAAATAATAATATGAATATGATTCTAATTTTAGTGTAACCTCAGAACAAAAGTGGTTCCCATTTATAACCTCCCTACAGAAATTCATTCACATTTAACCTCCACACAAAATTTGTTTCCCATTTAATGTACCCACAAAATTCTTTTCTCATTTAATGTAAGCTCGAAACAGAAAAATTCCTAAACCTTGTAATAAAAAATAAATTCAGTAACCTGGTAAATTTTGGACGACAGCAGTGCTGCGTCATGGCCCTGTAATATCATTCTGAATAAAAAAGCAAAAATTCTTACCTCAATAAAGTCGCCAAATATCTGCTCTTACAATAAATTTTTCCGGCGCAGCTCTGTGCAATGCTGGCCGATGGATTTGTCATTTATGAAAGGAAGCAGCTGATTTTTCTTTTGCAACAATCGGAGTGATCATGGATTGGAGAAATTAGTAAATTCTTTAAATTGAAATGAATGCTTGTAAAAAAATTACTTTATATGACAAAGATTATTATTAGGACATTTTTAAAACATTTGCATGGGAGTTCAGATAACATTACTAGATATGCGCGAGGCTGCTTTTTACCTTATACAATAATACTCAGGCTCCGGCATCGCTGCACCGCGACCGGCCCAGCCAACACGATACACTATTCCAGACCAGAGCAGACTGCAGACTAGGGCAGACTAGTAACAACTTGCTGCTACAGCTACACAGTTCCTACTCAGTCAACACTGCTCTCTGGTCAGCGATTCTCTTATACCTTGCATATTGCAGGCAATGCATGAGCAATACATCGAAATTACATCTGCTCGGACCTCTTACATAAAATTACATCTGCATTACATCTGCTCGGACCTCTTACATAAAATTACATCTGCTCGGGCCTGTTACATAACCCTCCACTGGGGGGGGGGGGGGGGGGGGGGGGGCAAAAATTTGGCAGC
This sequence comes from Schistocerca cancellata, assembly GCF_023864275.1. Taxonomy (NCBI): domain Eukaryota; kingdom Metazoa; phylum Arthropoda; class Insecta; order Orthoptera; family Acrididae; genus Schistocerca; species Schistocerca cancellata. The sequence continues at coordinate 22,661,538 of NW_026046729.1, read as the reverse complement.
GATGGTGAGTCAATTGGACTTGCCATGAGCAACAAATTTTTCTTAATTAACTAAGTTTACAGTCACAGAGTATATACATATATATAAGTGCAGACATAAAATGAAATAGAGTGGACATGCACTGAGTACAGAACATATCAAGAAATTACAAAATGTATACGAAATGAGTACAAAACATATTAACAAATGACATAAAGTGCACACGCACTGTATATATTTCGGCCATTTTACAAGAACTAGTATACGCAATGAGTTCAAAACATATTAACAAATGACATAAAGTGCACACGCACATGTTTCTACCATTTTACAAGAACTAGGATACGCAATGAGTACAAAACATGTTAACAAATGACATAAAGTGCACACGCACTGTATATATTTTTACCATTTTACAAGAACTAGGATAGTAAAGGGAAGGTTTGCATCATGGTTGTAGCACAGTAGGTTGCACGTAGCTGCACTGAAAGTCCATATATTTCTACAGAAGCACAACGCCAAGTGAGACAATCTGAAGTTCTTTTCCCTGAAGTATTAATCAGTGTAGCCAAGACACTGAAATGCCGTATTAATATTCAATGTTATCATTTTGGTAGTACATTAAGTACACCAAACAGTGGAACCATAATAACATCTCCATTGTTCAAGGTGGTGGACAGCATGATGTGTCAACACCACACTCCTGCAGAATCCATACTCTTTCACCAACGTAGAATTAGTGCAAAAACCAAGTATAGTGCTCCATGATCATGAGGATGGACAGGACAAACGGATATTGCAGTAATTTCTGGTAATTAGGTCAGAAGGTGAAGGTCATTAAGTCTTATGCTAGTCATAATTGAGAATTACAACAGTCTATCAACCGATTTGAGTAATTGGTGGCACTCATTGCCTAGTTACTAAACATTTCTGTACTATGTATGAAGTATTACAGAATATTATTCATAAGTCATCTGATTAAACTAAATATTGGCACTCATTGGCCAGTTACAAACCATATTTATGCATTGTTCAGAAGTCATCATTCAAAGCAAGAGTTAATTAAGGGCATAGCATTAACATAATTCATCTAGTTATAGTAATCATTGGCACTCATTGGCCAGTTACAAACCATCAGAAGTCATCATTCAAAACAGGAGCTTATGAGTGTAGCATCAAGCTACTGGTATTCATATATAATAGCATGTAAGTGACATAAGACAAATTTAAAATATAAGAAACAGTGGCATTCATTGGCCAGTTACAAAGTATTCATATAGTTTTATAAAACATTATTCAGTATTATTCAAAGGTCATCATTCAAAATGAGAGTTAATTATTGGCATAGCATTTATAGAGTATAACAAAAATATTATTTACAGAAATTATTGGCATAGCATTTATAGAGTATAACAAAAATAATATTTACAGAAATTATTGGCATAGCATTTATACATTGTTACAAAACATCATTCAGTATTACTCAGAACTCATCATTCGAGTGACATAGGACATATTTAAAAATGTAACACACTGTAACTATTACTCTAGGTCTGTGGTTAGAAAACATCATTCAGTATTACTCAGAACTCTCTTAAAATGGTAGCATTATTTGGGACTGGTAATACATTTTTTTGTGCTAGCAATGCATTGCGTTGGGATCGATAATTAATTGCTGGGGCATGAAAATATTTTCTTTTGACTTATTGCTGCAAATAAGGATTAGTAACGTCATTCGTCATGAGTCAGCTGTAGCAAGGTTATGAAACAAGTAGAGTATATGTGATCACATTCATGAATGACACACACAAATTGGTATAAAAGATGCAAGTACTAGAACAGGTTTAATGACTAACTGCTTATAGCACATTAATTTCATGAACAGCTTCTCCTAGAAAAAAAATACAAAATGGATTATTGAGCTGAAAGAAGAAACGCATATTATGCTGAAAAGTAGTGAACTTCGAATTAACAGGTAATGAAACGTGTAATCAATATGTATGTACTCTAGCTGTCCTTTCCAAAACATTCAGTCATTATACCATGCGACATAAGACATACTGTCAAAATGAACTGCAACAAATACTTAAATAACTACATAGCATCTCTTAACTAATAGTAAATATATAAACTTCATCATTATTCTCATCTGCAAATAAAAACTTCATTATTCATATTACCATAACTTCATTACTATCATCACCTGCAAAGAAAAACTTCATTATTCATATTAGCATATTCTTCATATAACTATTCATCACCATTCATTATCATCTGCAAAAATGACACTTCATTATTAATTATTCATATTACCATTTACTTCATACAACTATTCATAGTATGGAGTTTCTTATTTCTAGCGTATCTCATCACTAAAACTAAGATGTGTAGTTCTGTCTGACAGCCTGCAACAATCGCCTCGTATTCTGAAAGAAAAATAATTAGTTAAGACTGCTATCATACGATGTGTATAGTATATTCTTGTTAATGTTTGTTAATTCTGATCCATTTACTCTTCATGACGAGGTATTGCATCTTCTTTCGTTCATTCCGAAGGTGAAATTCCCATTTCATAGTAATCAACTGTGGTTTGTTTAATTTATTTCTTTTACACGTTATTGCTTTCTGCAAATGATGAATACGGATTAATATCTTGCATTTAAATCATATACCCATTAAATAAAAACTGGTTTCTAGTGATATAATTAAGCATACAGCATAGCATGACAGAAAACGTATTATGTCAAAAACATAGAGAGTGTTTAAGTGCAAAAATGTACACACAGTCTCATAATGTAGTAGCAAAAAAAATGTAAAATAGTCACGATGTTGAGATATCATAAGGCAAAATGTCAAAGTCAACTGGTGTTTGTTATATCTTAAAGATTTCGTAGTGCATACAAACAAAACAGGAAAACAATCATACATGCACGAAAAATGGAAAATGTGCACGGTCTGGTGTGTAACGACAAGAAAAGCGACCTGCTAACCTTACCTTGCCGGGCACTTGCCAAGAAAAAATATAATAATCATCAGTAAGTGTTCATATAAATATCTGCAAATGGCATTACATTGTGATAAATCATAAAGCATATTCATTCGATAAAGGGTCCAGTACTGGAGACATGGTGATTGCCTTTACTTTTCTGGTTCTCAGAGTTTCGACGTGTACCACATTGGGGTGAGGAATGCTGCGAATTAGATATGGACCTGCGTATAGAAGCTCAAATTTACTGCATCTATTCCTTCCTGTGTTGGACAAATAGTGCGTACGTACTAATATCTTCTGTCCAATGTGAAAGTCACGGCGTGTACAAACCTGTTTTTGCTGTCTTCTCCGGCGCTCTGCGGCACGTTTGATGTTGTTCAGCGCAATGTCAATTATTTCATGGTGTCGTAGTCGACGAGATGTAGGAAAGGATACTAATTCTTTAATTTTGTTAGGTGGTTCAACATTTTTCAGTATAACAGTCGGAGATAACATAGTAGATTCATTTGGTATGGAATTAATTACATCCTGGAATGAGAGTATTCGTGTGTCCCAATCAATATGTCTTTTATGGCAGTATATTCTACACAGTTTACCAATTTCTTTCATTAGTCGTTCACAAGGGTTTGAAGAAGCGTGATACCTGGATATATAGATCGGAGAAATGTTTCTTGCTCGTAACATACGTGTCCATATAGCAGATCGAAACTGTGGTCCATTGTCGGAAATTACTTTCAATACATGCCCTACATGAAATAGAAAATGTTTTACAAATGCATTCGAAACATATTTAGCAGTAGCTTTGCGTAACGGAGTGAAGGTAACAAATTTTGAAGTGAGTTCAACAGCGACAAAGATGTAGCAAAAACCTCTATTAGATCTGGGAATCGGACCAAAAATGTCTACAGCGGCCATGTGTCTCAATTTAACAGGTACAATGGGATGTAATGGAGGAATATGTGAAGTCGTATCTGACTTAGCTTTCTGGCAGATTTTACATGACGCTAAAACTCGTCGAATACGTTTCTCCATGTTGGCAAAATAACAGTTCTGTCTCTGTATAAGAAAACATTTTCTGGCTCCGTAATGTGCGTAACTTAAACGAGTATACCAAATTAATTTGTTAACAAGCTCGTCAGGAATACATAATAACCAATTGTTGCTGTCAGGGTCAGAGCGGCGAAACAGAATATTATTGCGTACAGTGTAATGGTTTCTAATGGTAACATTATTCCTATATTGCCAAAGGTGTTTAATTTCTTTCCATACGTTGTCTTTACTCTGCTCTTGTGCTATGTCTCGTAATGACGACGAAATGAAATTTTCAAATGCAACTTGTTGGATACAAATGACGCTAAAATTTGCCTGGCAGAAGTTGGTTGCGATGTCTTGCTGATTGTTGCTGAGAGAACGGGATAGTGCGTCTGCTACAATATTTTGTGTACCGGGAATGTGAACAATTGTAAAATTAAATTCCTGTAAATAAAGTTTCCATCTGCTTAATCTGTCGTGTGTAAATTTAGCGGAGAGTTGTATAGCTCTATGATCTGTGTAAACGGTCGTATGTCTTCCATAAAGAAAATGCCGAAATCTCGTAAATGCCCATACAACACATAATGTTTCAAGTTCTGTGACAGAATAATTGCGTTCAGCAGGTGACAGAATGCGACTCGCAAAGGCGATGATTTTAATTACTGTACAACCATCTTCTTCAATTTCCTGAAAAATGTGTACGCCGAAACCGGTGTTAGAACTGTCAGTGGCAATGGAAAAATTTCTAGTAAGATCTGAATGTGATAAAAGTGGTGCATTCAACAAAGCTTGTTTCAGATTGACAAATTCAGAATGCGCTTCGCTATCCCATGACCAAATAGTGTTTTTACCCGTCAATTGACATAATCTAGGGGTGTCTAAAGCAGAGTAATGAATAAATTTACGAAAAAAGTTAATTAATCCCAAAAAGCTGCGTAGTTATTTCTTCGTCGTAGGAATAGTAATGTCACGTAAAGCTTGACGTTTTTCCGGGTCAGGCGCAATGCCTTCTGCTGAAATTACATGTCCAAGAAATTTTATAGAAGTTTTGCCAAAGTGCGATTTACTGAGATTAACTGTGAGTCCTTGTGCACGAAAAGTTCGTAACAGTTGTTCAAGAATCAGATAGTATGCAGACCAGTTAGCTTCTGCAATAAGAATGTCGTCTACATACGTTGTGATTCTGTCTTTTAATTCTGTCGGAAGTATAGTATTCAAACCGCGAATAAATGCTGCTGAAGAAACAGTTAAACCGAACGGTAATTTACAAAATTGATAACAGTCACCAAAACAGGAAAAAGCCGTGTACTTTCTGCAGTCCGGATGGAGTTGAATTTGCCAAAATCCCGATTTCAAATCTAATGTGGAATAAATGGCAGTACCATGAAATTTCTATAGAAGTTCTTCTAGTGTTTGAGGGTGATCTGTTTCGTTAATAATAATGTCATTGATGTGACGCGAATCAAGTACGAGACGAAGTGAACCATCCTTTTTCTTAACAATATGGAGCGGGTTTATGTACGGACTAACTGCCGGTTCAATAATACCTTGGTCAAGCATAGCTTGCAATTCTTTCTTAACTTGTTCTCTGTGAATATACGGAATGGGATAATGTTTGGCTTTAAATATGTCGTGCTGTTTAACTTGAAATTCATACATAAAACTGGACATAGTACCAGGGATGTTGTCAAAAACTGGAGCTTGCTGTAAAAGAATTTTGCGTAGTTGCGTGCGTTCGTTGTCTGTATTTGCACTACTCTGTTTAACTTTATCAGAAATCATCTGTATAACGTCACAGTCAGCTTCGTCTGGAGTAATATAGTTCTATACGTACGTTTCTGTGAACAGTGTGGAATGACAGTCTATGTTACGTGATGCGGAAATGACCTCTGTACGATTAATTGTTTGTTCTTCTGCAGATAAAGAGTGCTGAAATTCTAATGCCAGTTGTACATTTTATCCTTTAACATTAAATAGGAATTTTGAAAGTCAATAATTGCGTCGTGTTGTACCAGAAAATTCGTACCTAAAATAACGTCTGTTGTCAATAAGGGAACAATCCAAAAATTTGAGTGAAACGTGTGACCTGCAATACAAAATGATAAGTGTGTCTTTAATTTTACATCTACTCCTTTACCAGATACTGCACCTTTTATTTTAGCTTTGCCTAATGGTAACGTAGGATAGGTATTCTCTTTGTTACATTCGTTGAAAGTTTCCTCATTTATAACTGACATAGGTGATCCAGAATCGATTACTGCTGAAAATTTGGATGATCCAATCTTTACTTCAATGACAGGGTGGGAAATGGTGTTTTGAATAACTGTTTTTTCCTGAAAAAGAGTGTCTCGGATGTCGTCAAAAGTAATAACATTTTCGTGAACAAAATTCTCTGTGTCAAAAGTGTTGCTTGCGTTGCAGAAAGATGCAACCTTTACTGTATGTAGTCAAATTCTTTCTGACGTGCTGTTATTTTCGGGATGATACTGTGGCATTTCAACTATTTGTACTGTTCTGTTATTTCGTCCTGACGCATTAGGTTCGGGATGATACCGACTGTCTGGTTCATTCATGATAATCTGTTGTTGCGGATGATTTTGCTGCTGGTAAGACCGACTGTTATTAAACGTACGCTGAAAATTGTGCTCATTACTTTTACGTCTGTCATGATAGTCATTTCTATACGGTGTATTGCGATATGAGTTGAAATGGTGTGTTTTCCGTACGTACTGACTTCCTTGTTGCTGTGCGTTACTATTTGGCGGAGCCGACGCTATACGTCCAGGCGGCGTAACATTAAAGCTTGGTTGACCTTGCACATTACATTGTTGGTTAGGTATGCTAACCGGCTGGTTTTGTTGTTGTTGTTGGGTAAAACCTCTATTGTTGCCAAAATGCGTTTGCTGATAATTTTGACGATTGCTCAAAATGTTGTACATACTGATGATTACAATTTTGTCTGTTATTAAAATTGCGCCGGTATTTCTTGTCATTTCTGGAGTGTCTAATGAAAATTGTCACTTTCGGTAAAATTTGTCATATCGGGTTTTCTTTACACGTTTCTACTCCTAGATAGATCGATAGTTGAAGAGCTGTTTTGATAGATATAAAGGATAGTAAAAGAGAAGGCAGCAGTGCAGAAAACTAAAGATGAAATAGCACTACTACGGCTCGGGGCCCTGTGCACGCTACGGCACATATTCATTGAAGTGTAATGAATCCCCTGAGGTCTATTACGCGCTACAAATAAATTTTAGTTTCTGCGTTACAGGAAATGCCGGTGAAAATTCAAAAACAAATTGTTTTATCCAGTCCAATGCTAGTTTCTGCATTACAGGCCAAGCTGATAAAAATACAAAAGCAAATTCTCGTATCCAGTCCAAAGCGTGAATCTGTGTTCTGTCATTGTTAAGCACTTTAAATTTCCTAACAGATAGAAAGTGTTTGAAATAAAAATTATCGTCTCTGTACGTCTGAGCAGGTTCAGGATTCTATGCTAATCCGTTTGTCTGTGACTGTTCGGATTCTAAGTCGCGTGGTCTCTGTAAATTACCTAAGTTACACTGGCTGTGTGAGTGTGACAAATGTTCGGAATGTGGCGTATGCTGTGTCGTGTTAGAGACTGAAACATTTTTTGTTTCTGTCACTTGAAAACGTTCGTCTATTTGACTGATCTGTTGTTCAAATTTATTATCGACTTTCACATCCAGAGTGTGTGGAAGTTCTGCTGTCATTAATTTAAAATCGTCGTGTAACTGTGTTGCGTTTTCAGAACATTGTTCAGTGACTGCACTACTTTCATCTCTAAGTAATTTCGTTGTGGCTACACGTGTACTACTTAATTCTTGTGCAACAGATCTAATTTCTTCACTACTGTTCCTAGCACAAACCTTAATTTCCTCACGTAATTGTTCTTTAGTATCATGACGTTGCACGGTAACGGCTGTAATCTGTTCACAAAGTTGTTTGTTCTGTTCGTTAAGGTTGTCGTGTTTTTCATTCGACAGTTTGAAACTTTAATTAAGTTGTTTGCACGATTCAGTAAGTTGTTTGAAATTGTTGTGAAATTTTCATTACATTGTTTGAAATGGTTGTCTAGTTTTTCATTAAGTTGTTGATTGAGATTTTCATTATTTTCATTAATTTGTAGCAATAATGCCATAACTTGATCCCAGCCAAAATTACCTACTCTATTCTCTGTGCTATTTGATGACGTATCTGTATTTGTCACGTTTTCTGTAATTCTTGAAAAGGTTTGCCAATTGAATGTGGACTGTTGGTCACTACACCGGAAACAAATAAACTTGACGTGTTTTGTGAATATAGTTCATCTTCGTTAGAAACAATTATCTGTTCACTACGTAAATTTTGCAAATTAGGTGTGTCAAACTGGGCAGCATTCATTGCAACGGAACGTGCCGTGTCATCATTTGTCGCATTTACTGTGGACATAACTGAATGTGTTTGCTCACCATCTGGAATAAAATCATTACTAGTGATCGGCTCGCACTGATTATCTGTAATTAGAGGATTATCACTATTACACTGACTGTCACTAGTATGATCAGTCAAATTATTCGAGTCGGCTATTTGACTCATTCCACATCGCGATATACTGTTAACAGTTTTTCGCGGCATTTTTCACAAATCAAAATTAAGCACAAAAATGAAACAAAGTCAAAGAAAAATGGAACAAATACAATTACAATAAAGAGCAATAAATTGCTGATGATCTGTGAAAGAAAGAGTGACAAATTAGTAAATGAGTTGCGGCAGATGCAAACTACATTTAAGTAAATAAGAGCAGATATATGACTACTTCTCAGAAATTCACAAAGGAAATCAGATCCTGGCAGGGTCGCCAAGTGTAACCTCCCCACAAAATTGTATAAATAATAATATGAATATGATTCTAATTTTAGTGTAACCTCAGAACAGAAGTGGTTCCCATTTATAACCTCCCTACAGAAATTCATTCACATTTAACCTCCACACAAAATTTGTTTCCCATTTAATGTACCCACAAAATTCTTTTCTCATTTAATGTAAACTCGAAACAGAAGAATTCCTAAACCTCGTAATAAAAAATAAATTCAGTAACCTGGTAAATTTTGGATGACGGCAGTGCTGCGTCATGGCCCTGTAAGATCATTCTGAATAAAAAAGCAAAAATTCTTACCTCAATAAAGTCGCCAAATATCTGCTCTTACAATAAATATTTCCGTCACAGCTCTGTGCAATGCTAGCCAATGGATTTGTCATTTATGAAAGGAAGCAACTGATTTTTCTTTTGCAACAATCGGAGTGATAATGGATTGGAGAAATTAGTAAATTCTTTAAATTGAAATGAATGCTTGTAAAAAAATTACTTTATATGACAAAGATTATTATTCATCGGAGTTCAGATAGCATTACTAGATATGCGCGAGGCTGCTTTTTACCTTATACAATAATACTCAGGCTCCGGCATCGCTGCACCGTGACCGGCCCAGCCAACACGATACACTATTCCAGACCAGAGCAGACTGCAGACTAGGGCAGACTAGCAACAACTTACTGCTACAGCTACACAGTTCCTACTCAGTCAACGCTGCTCTCTGGTCAGCGATTCTCTTATATCTTGCATATCGCAGGCAGCGCATGAGCAATACATCGAAATTACACCTGCTTGGACCTCCTACATAAAATTACATCTGCTCGGACCTCTTACATAAAATTACATCTGCTCGGACCTTTTACAACCTCTCACCACGGACTACGCATTGGCCGACGGCCTTCACTAAACGACGGATAACAGCAGCGTTTGCTTAGAATTACTAGCGCCAACAGACGAGCAACACTTCGTGAAACAACCGCAGATATCAATGTTGAAGGTACGACGACCGTATGTGTTAGTACAGTAGGTGAAATCTGGTGTTCATAGGCTATGACAGCAGACGAACGACGCGGATGCCTTTGCTAACAGCACGACATCGCCTGAAACACCTCTCCTAGACTCGTGACCAAATTGGTTGGAACCTGGACAACTGGAAAACCGTGGCCTGGTTATATGAGTCCCGATATCATTTGGTAAGAGCTGATGGTAGGGTTCCAGTGTGGCGCAGACCGCACCAAATCATGGACGTAAATTCTGAACACGGCATTGTGCTACCTAGTGGCGGCTCCACAATGGTGTGGGCTGCGTTTACATGGAATGGACTGGGTTCTCTGGTCCAAATGAAGGATCACTGACTGGAAATCTTTATGTACGTCTGCTTGGAGATCGTTTGCAAACGATTCATTGAGTTTACGTTACCAAACGACGATGTCATGTCACGGAGCCAAAGCTGTTCCCGACTGGTTAGAGGAACATTCTGGACAGTTCGAGTGAATGATTCGGTCACCCAGGTCGCCCGACATGAATCCCATCGAACATTTATGGTACATAATCGAGACTTCAGTTCGTGCATAACGTCCTGCAACACTTTTGCAATTATAATTCAACATTTCTGCGGGGGACTTCCAACGACTGGTCGAGTCCATGCGACGTGGACGTCAGCAGTATGCGGGGAAAAAGGATGTCCTACAGGATATTGGGAGGAATCTCACGACTTTTGTCATGTCAGTACGCATCCATTTTTATAATATGTATGAATTCTCGAGTAGTTTAAATTAATGATCTGTAGGAACAAAGAAACGCTATATGTAAAGCTGTAGAAAGCAAACGCGATGATGCTCTGCAGTTCCCGATGAGTGTCATTGCGCTGTCAAAAAATCTGAAAATTGAGGAAAGAGATACCCAGAAAAACGTAGTAGTTCTGGTAACAACGGTAGAAATTAACAGTTAGAATTATCTTCTGAAAGAAAAAGTTTCCACTCAGTAGGGACCATACACTCGCAGGCTGTAAACCCCTCCTGTTTTTCCAGGCTGAAAGCCGAGAGAAATGTATGATGTCCCTAGACGCAATTAAAAATTTAAATAATATTTCATTTACTCCTCTGAATACAACTTTTTGCTGTATCATAGGTGGTGGCTAGCTGCTAAGTAAGCCGGTGAAGAATCTGCTGAATCCAGAGAAAGGCTCACACTGCCATAGTTCACCGCATCAATCCCATCCCCGGGATGGAGACATCTAGTATGTGAGTTGCCATCCATGGTATGGAAGGCTAGCCCAGTCGGAAACTCTGGGCAGTGATGCTGATGACCACAGCGCGTGTGTCTTGTGTCTCACACGCCATTGTGGAAGTACTCCATCCCTCCCAGGTGATGTTGGCTGCAATGTCGAAAGCCTTAACATTGTGTTGAATGCTGACCCTGGAACTGGTTTGGTGAGTCGTCTGACCAAGTGATGCTGGAGTTTAGTGCAGCTTGTGTCCCAGGCAGGAACAACGTTGTAGGCCCCTGGACTACTCACCAGTGGCAGCTAGTACTAGAGCCTGGCTTCTGTAAGCCGTTACTAGGGACAGATGGTCATCTCTTAAGGCGCAATCTTGGTGACTCACAAACCATGTCCTAACTTTTATGTTTAGTGGCTGGCTCGTGTCAGTACTTCCATGCTTGAGCAACGTCATTCTGTTCAGACGTAGAAAATTTCACTCTCCCATTCTCTTATTTTCATGAAGGTTAACACTCCACTCCATTTTAATAAAATTCGTCTACAATTTTAATCTTTCTGAGTCAGCTTTTGAACAGTCTTATATAATTTTTGCTCTGAAAATTTTTTCATTTTTACCACAAAACGATTTATCCTCGTTAAATATAATTTCGCTAGTTTGCTTTTCAAACATTGTGGCTCCTTGAGATCCACAGGAACTTAGTGAACAGCTGCTTCTTTTGCTTGAGTGGTTTTTCCTCTTTGACAAAAAGAAAGTGCACAAATAAATGGTAGTATCCTGATAACAATAGACACTGACACAGTGATCGTAATGATATTTCGTTTCCAGTTCTCTTTATATTTCTGTACACGCTGTAACATGTCATCTATGAAATTTGTCCTTTCTTTGAAATGATTATACACTGCCTGTAGTAAATTGGGATCCAAGATATTGTTAAGGAAGGTTTGGTTTTGTGTGGATAACACACTTATAGGATTCTCCAGCAAGTACAACACTGGTTGAGTTCCTGTAATTATCATGCTATCTGTAATTGCAGCAGGAAGGTGAAACTGAATTCCAGCTATATCACACTTGGTTCAATTAATTAATAACCTACTCTGTCTTGATTCTAGTTTTGTCATACCTGTAAATTTTTTATTGGTCTACCAGTTTAGTATTACTGTTTCCACTGAGAAAATTGGATAGATCCAATGACTGCCTTCTCACTGAAAGCATGGATGTGTCATTGATACTACCCTTTGCACTTTGGTGTTTCTATACTTCCTAGGAATAACTGACTTTCATTTGTCAGTACTTACCACCTGAGCTGGACAAGTGGTGACTAACTTCTTACTGCAGTGCTAACATCACTTGTTGACACAATAACATGTGTTTCCCCTTGCTCCAGAACAAGTAACACTTCAAGTTTGAGTCTGAACCCTCTTATGGCTTGTGAAAGGCACATCTGGCTGCCATGAGAATAAGATTCCATTTCCCAATGCTGGATTGTTATTACACCGCTTCACATGCTTGTAAAAGCACTATTTCCACGATAATATATTTTCCCATAATTTTCGACACCACCTAGGAGAAAGGAATTAGGATTAAGCTTCATCCTACAAAAAACTACAGATATTACAGAAAACTAAATAAAATAACATTGACAAAGATCACCCAAAATAACATTAAACAACAGCATACTGTTACTACATCATTTATTCTTAACCTAGGTTCATGTGGTACACTCTGTACTACTTTTGTACTGTGTGCTAACTTCATTTTCTGCAGTAATGGTGATGGTACTTGCAGCAGTGCATCAGTGGTATTGTTAAAGGATTTTATCCAACTAATGTATACTGTCGATTTTCTCACTGGCAGCTTCAACTTGACATTGATTGGTGAATTCATCTCCACTGCCTCATATGGTCCTTAAAACTTTGACAAGAATTTCTTAGTTTTACTCTGTTCAGTATAAGGATTCGCCAGAAGGTCCCACTGTCCTACTTTTTACTTAGGTAACGTACTCATACTATGCACAAAAAGTCTAATGCTTTTGCATCAGCACGTTTTACCTGTCACCATATTTTTTTAAAATGTTTTCACGAATGACTTTACATGTTCACCCTGCCTTTGGCTTGATCTGTCAAAAGGTGAAGGCATCTTTCGCCCATATGCTACTTCATTTGGCAAAAGACATGTGCCTGTGTGGATTTTGGAGTATGGTATGGTGCTCTCACATGTATGACTATTCTCTTATAGGTTGAGTGGTCTAGTAAGCAAATTCTCCAGTTCCAATAAGTGACATAACTGCTCCAATGATAAGACATAAATGTAGTTCTTTGATATGTGAGTATAGTTTCTGGTACTCCAAATTTAAGAACCCATTTGTTAACGATGGCTTGGCTACAGTGATTGCTTTTTTGATCTGGTATCGCCATCATTAATAAGTATCTTGAGTGATGATTGTTCATTGGCAGTACATACTTATTCCTGTTAAACTTCTACTGAACAGTCCTGACATGTCAATTCCTACCATCTGAAAAGGTTTTTCTGATTCTACTAACATCTTTTAGGTTGTACCTTTTGCCGATTTAAATCTGTTTTTTGATAATGAAGAATGCCATTTGTAACATTACTCCACATCACGACATTGTGTTCTCCACCAACATCTTGTTGCAATCTGTCTGCCAGCAGTCATTTTTTCCCCTCATGCCATGATAGTACATGGACATGTGCTTGTTGTAACACTACGGTGTGGAGTGCTCCCAGAATGATGATGTGTGGTCTGTGCTGTGTTGTTCTACTCAGTGAAGCTGTATGGATAAGAAATTGTGGTAGTTTGTTGCATAATTGGCATTCCTTATCTACTGCTTATGACTTCTTCTGGTCTGTCAAACTTAATCGAGATTCTTGCAACACCACAATCTTCCTACTAAGTTTGTCCGCAGTTGTATGTTTCACACGAGACTGGTGAATTGCTTCATATTGAAACTCACTTAATTTTGTGCCCATATTGTTAGTCAACTTGATAGTCTTTTAGTCCTAGTAACCACTTCAAGGACGTCTGATCTATAGCTGCTTTAAATTTACAAGCATGTAAATAAAAACATAAATACGAAATATCGTATATCAAAGTGAGAATCTCTTTTTCTGTTATTCAGATAGTTCCCCTCAGCATTATTTAGCTGAAAGAAGCGGATGTTACTGGATGTTCCTGACCATCTACATTTTTACTTAAAATTGCTCCTAAGGCAGTATTGTTCGCATCACATGGTAGTATAAATCCTTTGGTAAAATTACGAAAAATTAATACAAGATCTAAAGTTAATATCTCTTTTAAATCTTGAAATGCTGTCTGACACTCTGATGCACTATGATATGTAACTCCTAGTCAATAGATGCGCAATTTCTGAAAATGCTTTGACGTATATTGGATGATAATTTGCTAATCCAAGGAATGAATGTATTTGTTTCAGTGTCAATGGTTGTGTAATTTCTGCAAATGCTTTGAAAAATTTTCAGTAATAATCTGCTAAACCAAGGAATGAATGTATTTGTTTTAATGTCAATGGTTGTGCAATTTATGCAAGCTCTTTGACGAATTTTTGGTAATAATTTGCTAAACCAAGGAATGAGAGTAGCTGGAAGCGCAAAATCACAAACATCTGAAGTGAGATGAGGATCTGTCACCACTCCATCTTGGCTGATAATATGCCCTATGTTATGAATTTGTGAACATGCAAAATGACATTTGTTATGCTCAGCATGAGACGAGCTGTTCTTGATCCATCAAATACCTCATTTCGGCATTTCATGTGTTCATATAGATCTTTAACAAAAACCATATTGTCATCCAAATAGACCACGCATTTTTTCGGTTTTAAACCTCACAGGACTTATAATGTAACATATGATGAACTGTTGCAGGAGCATTCTTTAACACAAAAGTAATTTTGTTAAATTCGTAGTGACCAGGTGGTGCTGTACATCATGTCTTAGGCCTGTCACCCAGACATGCTTGAATCTGGTGATAACCACTCCTTAAATCTGTTGTGCCAAGGAATTTATAGGGCTCCACTTACCAAAAGTTTCAGTTGTATTAAGAATTAGATATGAATCAGTTACTATACGTTCAGTTAAAAATCTGGATCACAGCTGGATCGATATCCCTTAAATCTGTCAGGTGACTTCTAGTGTAAAATTAATGTACTTGCTGACCAGTGACTATCGTTGAATTCTGTTATGCCTCCCGCAACTTGCTGATCTATGAACTATTCTATCAATGGCTGGAGAAGCTTTGGTAACCTGAATCACTTTCATTATACTGGTGTATGATTTGCTGTTGGAATCTGATGCTGCGTGTGGGTATGGCTGGCATTGGACCCTCTGAATAAAATAAATCTTGGTACTGAAATAACAATTCGTCTGTGACTGACTAATTGTTACCCTCTAAATATCTGACTTTACACAGCCTTGCGGATGTGCTGACAGTTTGCTTGACATTATCCTCTATCATTTACCGGTCGATGTCTTCTTCACCAAGTATTTTTACTGTAGCAATTACCAATCCCTTAAGAAGGCTAACTTCATGGATTCTGAAATTATGCAGCTCTTTGCCACTATAACATGGCCCCTTGTGTCCCTAGAATGTGCCATACTTCTTCATATGAAACGATGCTGTATGTTTAAAATGTCATTTCTGGGCAGTGGCTTTAGAAAACATAAAGCTTTCTGTGCTTCATTAAGGTCTACTGAAACCCAAATTAGCTTTCTTGTATTTGCTTGTACCTTGGTAGGTGAGACAACCTTTAATATCATTGTACATGCTTTGTTGGATACTACCTTAGCAACGGGCATATGTTGTGGCATAGAAACACTTTCAACTGTTGTACCCATCAAAAACGAATTCCTGTTGAGTTCAAGTGTTTACTGTCAAAGACTGATTTTAGCATCATGCCTAACCAGAAAGTCTAATCCAATTATTGCAGAAAATCCCTGCGCTGGTGTTGGTAACACTTCCATTTTTTCACGAAAACTTGAGTTTTCTACCTTAAATTTGAGTTGTGTGTCCTATTATCCCCTACTGCATACAATCTGTATCTCAGAGTTTGCAGTCTCATCTTATCCATGAGGTACAGACTTGCATCTGATAAGTGTGCCTCAGTATCCAATATAAATTTGTACTTCTTTTTATTCATCCAGGCTCTCAACCAACAATTCGTCTCTTCATACATTTTTACAGTACTGCAGCTCATTCGGAATGCTTCCCATTATATTTGCCCTGCTTTCTAGATTCACAAGGCTACACCTAATTACCAAAGTGTTATGAAATTACAGCATTGTTGTTGGCGACATTGTGCCTTCAAATTTCCCTAGCCGCTACAGTAACATTCCTTCCCAGGTGTAAATATCTTTCGTTCACCTCACATTTTTATGGCACTATCTGTTTCCGATGAAAAGTTCTGCAGTTAAATCCTTAGGGTTTTCCATTCACCCCTGCAGTGAAAAATCTGGGGAAATCCATGACAGGAACACATTTGATTCCTATTGTCTGCTTCTTTGAGTGAGACACTATCCACCTCTAACTTTGTGTCACCTCGTACATTTGTGCATTTCCCTTGCGTAGACTGTTAGAAAATGATTCAGCTGTTTCGTTTGTTTCCTGTTTTAAGGTATTGAGTTTCTCCTGAAAAGAAGCCTACACTATTTTGCTTTCTGCACCTTTGCCGTAAGCCCTCTGCTAGTTCTCCAAATCTGGACACATTATTAAGAACATCATGATATGAGATATGTGTCTTCGCCTCACACGTGATACATAACTTGGTCATCCTCAAAGATGTTTCATCAGACTAGGCACTTAACTCAGCTATAACTAACACTTCGTTTATAAACAGAGTAATGTCCTCTGACATTATCTAGGAGAAGGGGTTATGAGATTCACAACTGAAAAATTAACTGCTGAAAGGGAAACATTCACTACAATTTTAATTTCATTGAAACCTGATTGTGGCTGCTGGTCTAACAATAAAACTTGTTACTGCTGACTTAGCTGTTCATTAAGTGCTTTCTGTTTTTCACTATCCTCAGACAATTTGGAAACTTGATTCATAAGAGCGTTTATTGTAGTACTGCTACTATAGCCTGCTTCACGTAAGAAGGCGCTTCCGCACATAGAGGCAGAGCAATAGGGAGTCGTGGAGGGGATGAGGTTTGCGCACGTGTGGCGGCAGAGAGCGGGCCAATGAAGTCCGTCTTGCCGAAATGTGTTGCTGCGGACAATAATGATGTTCATTTGCGTTCGCTACACCGTATTATACGTTCAAATCTATGAGGGAATAATACATTTTAAAACCAATTTCGATCATTCGTCTACATGAGAGAAATCTTTCTTTTGAGTTTTGAGGCTGTGTCCACTGTTCCACAGCATGTCTGTGCGACGTCGGAAGGCGAGAACAGCTGATACAGCTTTGTGAAGACGTCAAGAGCATTTTTTCTATAAACGACGGTTGTCTAATGACAAGATCATCTAAAGTAGTTGCAATGATTACCGTTTATTGCGCTTTGGACTGTGATATAAATAAAAATGTAATACATAATAAAATAAACTTCAAACTCAGACCGAAATCATTGTATTTGTTTGACAACTGCCTCTACTCTATATAATTTTTTAAATGTGTATAATGCACGTATATATGGGTGTCCGTCACTGCTGTCTAAACCACTATGCGTAAAAAAAGAATTCTGGTGGCAATCACTAGACTATCGTAAAAATTGTCAGCATGTCATATTTCTTGGTTTAAACAGGCATTATGACTTTAAACTAACTCGTTCGACACTACAGTGGAAGAACACATTTACGATCCATTGAACAAGCTAACAATTAGCCACCTTCTGTGAATAACTCGAATGAATGCTGACCGATAACGCCGAAAACCATCGATATCTCCACAAGTAACCCTCCCTTCTATTTTAAGGCATTTTCCAATTCGTGCCTTGAAAATTACAGGGGTTTACGTGTCGAAATACTGCAGTTTTGGACGAATTTATCCATCCGCATTCTCGCAAGTAATACAAGAGGCTGGGAAAAGCTTAACTTCTCCTTGGGCAATGTGTTGAACTTTATAGTCTGAATGCTTCACAGGCCACATATTCCTAACCAATAAAAGGTAGGAAGTTCTCATGTACAGTATGTACAATTGATATACTGAGAAAAACGTTTTTAAGCCATGCGTCTTTAAAACCAAGAAAGATCATTACATTGTTACAAAGTCTACACCGTAATACCATCTACTATCTGAGTCCATGTCCGAACCATCTGATTGTAAACTCAGGATGATACGTTCAAGGCCTTTATCCATTTTCACCTCCCTGTGAGAGTCTTATTTTTGAAACTTTTCAGCGTGACAAACACAGTGCTGTCTATTGCTTCAAGCACAAGCCTTCCAGTGTCTGATATGTTGAATTTTTTTCCCCACATAAGTTGTAAATTATGCGCAAATAAATTCTATCGGATTATACTGACAGCAATAACGCAAAACTGTTTGACCACATTCACATGCAAGAAAGTGGAATTTGTACATTCTGTCGTGTGGCTTTTGTATTTTAACGAGCTGCAACAGTTCAGCACGAGTCTGGCTTATATTGTCCAGAATATTTTTATATTTCAGCCAGAGCACAATATCCCCTTTCCTGGTGCTCGTACTTGGACATTTCTCTGTAACAGCTGAGTGATAACTGGCACGGTAATTACAATGACCGACTCCGAGCTAGGTATGGCAAGAATCGTAAAACTTAGAACGTGACCGTGTCAGAATTATATTAGAACAAATAAGTCCTCGGTCACAAATATTAAGTCAAAATTGACCAGGTTTCGACGCTACTATGCGCGTCCTCTTCAGAATTATACTAACTGTATTAAAACATATTAAGTACATAATACATTAATAAAATTAAAGTTTGTACTGACTGGAAAAAGATGCAGTTTTTGCCTTAGCGGCTCGCCATCTTACTTACAACTATTCATGACGTCGCCTTGCCGGCTTAGATCTTTTTTGATATATGACTTGTAAGTACTGCATCTTTTTCCAGTCAGTGCAAACTTTAATTTTATTAATATATTATATCCTTAATATGTTTTAGAACAGTTAGTCTAATTCTGAAGACGACGCTCATAGTAGCGTCGAAACCTGGGCAATTTTGACTTAATATTTGTGACCGAGGGCTTATTTGTTCTAATATAATGGCAAGATTCGTTAAGTGAATCACTTCTTGAAAGTGACAGCGTTCATTTTCGAATGGTAGTCACCACTGTTTTTCTTACATCTAAATACAAATTTACTCTCAGGAACCAAATCAGAGGAAGAGCCAGCATGCAGAATAAGTAACCGAGAACCTTTTCGTAAGGGAACTTTAAAAGCGCCACTACCATCACTCATTTTCCAACAGGTATTTATGGAATGATTCTGATTCACCCATGTTTCCTCAAGGTAATAAATTGTACAACTACCTCCTCCTCTCGTATCGTGCATCTTTATAACAGACGTGCTTCGTGCTACTTCTATGTCTATGTCACAATTAATAACTCTCTCCTTAACATGTTTAAAACCAATGTATTTTAAAATTCTTTACATTGATGAAGTGCTACCTTTGAAACCAATTTGCTAAGGCATAATTGTAACAGGTTTTTTGATGTTGGTTATTCCCTTCTTATAGACATTTCAAAAACGGAGTGCTTTACAACATCGTTGTCTAAACCATTTATTTGTGTCACAGGTTTCTTGAGATTTCGCTGATTTTCAGGCTACACGACATCAAAATATCCTGAGTTTCCCACAAATCCGACGCTTTTGTTTACTCTTCTCTTTACAGCTCCGACACTATTGTCTACTATTCTCTGTACAGTTTTCTTGCTGACACGTGCTGCTGCAGTTCGTTCTTGAGTCTTGAAAAAGTAAAAAATAGAAGAAGTATGGGTTTCAGATTCAAGTATGAAGACGTTATAAATGCGGGACGTAAACCTCCTAGACTGCTTATGAAGCATCTACATCTACATGATTACTGTGCAATTCACAATTAAGTGCCTGGCAGAGCGCAGGAAACACGAGCGCTTTTGTCTTTCCTAGCGAAATCTATTTTCTCTTATTTTATTATGATGAACATTCCTCCCTATGAAGGTGGACGCCAACAAAGTATTTTCTATTTTCACCTTCTGAGGAGAAATCTGGCGACTGAAATTTCATGAGAAAATCCTGCCACAACGAAAAAAGCCATTGTTTTGATTCCAGAATGAGATTTTCACTCTGCAGCGGAGTGTGCGCTGATATGAAATTTCCTGGCAGATTAAAACTTGTGCCCGACCGAGACACAAACTCGGGACCTTTACCTTTCGCGGGGAAGTGCTCTACCATCTGAGCTACCGAAGCACGACCCACGTCCGGTCTCACAGCTTTATTTCGGCCAGTATCTCGTCTCCTACCTTCCAAACGTTACAGGAGCTCTCCTACGAACCTTGCAGAACTAGCACTCCTGAAAGAAAGGATACTGCGGAGACATGGCTTAGCCACAGCTCGGGGGATGTTTCCAGAATGAGATTTTCACTCTGCCGCGGAGTGTGCGCTGATATGAAACTTCCTGGCAGATTAAAACTGTGTGCCCAACCAAGACTCGAAATCAGGACCTTTGCCTTTCGCGGACAAGTGCTCTACCATCTGAGCTACCGAAGCACGACTTACACCCGGTCGTCCCGAGTTCGAGTCTCGGTCGGCCACACAGTTTTTATCTGCCAGGAAGTTTCATATCAGCGCACACTCCGCTGCAGAGTGAAAATCTCATTCTGGAAACATCCTCCAGGCTGTGACTAAGCCATGTTGTAAGAAGGCTGTTTATGTTTTCTTTATGTAAGTAGGCTGTTTAGGTTCTTATATTGGTAACGCCGCCGCCACGTAGCGCTCTCTGTATGAAAATCACTGGCTGTGCTGTGTGCAGTCTGTGGCTAGTTTGCATTGTTGTCTGCCATTGTAGTGTTGGGCAGTGGCAGCTGGATGTGAACAGCGCGTAGCGTTGCGCTGTTGGAGGTGAGCCGCCAGCAGTGGTGGATGTGAGGAGAGAGATGGCGGAGTTTTGTAATTTGCCATGAACTGCTATATATATTATGACTATTAAGGTAAATACACTGTTTGTTCTCTATTAATATCTTTCATTTGCTAACTATCCCTATCAGTAGTTAGTGCCTTCTGTAGTTTGAATGTTTTATTTAGCTGGCAATAGTGGCACTCGCTGTATTGCAGTAGTTCGAGTAACGAAGATTTTTGTGAGGTAAGTGATTTGTGAAAGGTATAGTTTAATGTTACTCAGGGCCATTCTTTTGCAAGGATCTTTGATAGTCAGATTGCGTTGCGCTAAAAACATTGCGTGTCAGGTTAAGCACAGTCGTGTATAATTTGTTCTAAGGGGACGTTTCATATGGCGACCCTGCCAGGATACCTCACTGGAATCTTCTGATTTTTTCTTGTAGTTTGTGTATTTAGTGTAGCTTTTGTTTATTGCTAGTGCGTAATTGTAGAGAGAATCTCCTTTGTAGTTGCAGTCTTTCATTGTTGTACTGTAAAACAGTTGTGGCATGCATGTAGATTTGCACCAAGTATTTCGCAGCTACGCTTGCAATTAACTAGATATTATGTTCAGTGCTATTTTTGCACTTCAAATTGTGCTTTTCTGTGTTATCGTGTGAAATATTGTGACAACAATGGCGTGTGAAAAACGTAACACTAGGCTCCAAAGCAAACTGAAAAATAATAGTGACGACGAGCGTAGCTTATCAGCACCACTGTGTAGTGAATTAACAGACATTCGAAGCAGTAATTTGGTAACTGTGCATAGGGAAATGGAGCGGGCGGCAAACAATGGCGTAGGCAGTGAAACAATTAGTGAACAGGGAAGCATTATCGATCGATCTGTCGGCAACAGCTCGCCTCAGGAATCCGAAATGACAGAACACAATATTGCAAATACTGTAGACTTAGGTTTTGGGTCCTCACCGGTTTCTCAAATGAGTCAAGACATATTTTCTGCTTGTCAAAATGTGAATGCTGCCGGTGAAAACGCACTGCCAAAAAGCATAGAGAAACAGATTCCCGACACTAATACATTATTATTGCAATTAATGCAAAAAATGGAACAAAATCAGAAACAAACACAGCAACAGTTAGACGCAATGGAACAAAATCTTCACACCACACTTGAACAAACACGTGAGGATTTAACTACTGAGTTACATAACATGGAATCGAAATGTCAAAAAGTCTGTAATGAAGTAAAAACACAAATTTGTGGGCATTTTCAACCTATTTTTTCGCGGCATGAAAATGCATTACAGAATCACAAAGCAGCCATAAAAGAACTGCAAACCATTGTTCACGAAAATCATGAGACCTTGCAAGCTAAAATGGACTCAGTTGCATCTACCGATTCGGTTTCGCAACTTGCAAGATCTCAGGAAAACTTAAAGGACACAGTAGAAAGACACACTGAGGAATTGTGTTCACTATCAGAGAAAGTAGCCGAACTTTCGGATCAGGTCACTAACTTATCTACAAAGGTAGATGATGATCTGAATGACACAAGACCCGTAGCCTTCACTGACACAGAAGAGTATGAACAAATAAGAAAATTCAAACAAAATCAAAATCAAATCAATACACAGTACAAAAGAGAAATCCAGGAAGTACAAAATCAGTTGACGCAGGTGATACAAGAATTACATATTTCAGAGGACACTCGCGCTCCAACACGGGAAGAGGAACTTAGAAATACGGAAAAGCCACAAAATAATAACACAGGGCATTTCGGTAAAATGAAAGGAATTGGCAAGGTGGACCGAATTTTGAGATGGAACCGCCGACACGACGTAACAATGACCGATATGCTACTCGCCGACACGATGACTTTGACTATAAGCTGTTCATTACTACATGTAAATTCAAAACATTTAAGAATTCTGCCAACGACATTCATCCACAAGCGTGGCTCCATCAATTCTCTCATTGTTTTCCTCCCAACTGGTCATTAGAACACAGATTAGAATTAATGTGTGGCTACTTGGAGAATGAACCAGCTGTAAGAATGCGATCGATCATTCACGATTGTCACAGCGAAGGAGAATTTTATCATGCCTTCCTCTCAGCGTATTGGTCTCAAGCTACACAAGACCGAGTAAAACATAGCATCATGATGATGAAACACTTTGAACAATCTGAATTTTCCAGTCTTGTCAAATATTTTGAAGACATGTTGCACAAGAATCAGTACCTGTCAAACCCATGCAGCCCCTCAGAACTCATCCGCATTTGCTTAATCAAATTACCTGAACATTTATGGCATATTATTTTGGCAGGACGTTGCAAAGACGACATTGAAGCTTTTCAGGGACTCTTACAAGAATTAGAAATTGACACAGACAGTCGCGGGATGCGAAAACAGGAAAACAATCACTACAGGTCACATCCGTCACAATTCTGTGACGACAGAAACAATAAATGGCCACGACAAACCTATTCTTACAACGTAAATCGTGACCAAAACAGACACCACCCATATGACAACCACTGGCAGAGTAATAGTTACAGGGAAAGATCACCTTTCCGCGGTAATGACTATCACAGAGACAATCAGAGAAACAGACAATATGGGAACCAAAATAATTATTATCAAGGGAGACAGAATAACTTTAGACGCAATGGTCCAGCACGCAGTTACGACTCAGGGAGAAATTCTCCAACACGTGACAGACAAGAAAGAAACTATGTAAACTACCGAGAAAACGACAGACGTGAATTTCATCAGAACTGGCGGGTTTCTAACAGAGCTGGGCCCTCTGGACAACGTGAATTTGTAGAAGTTAGCTCTCCAAATCCCAATAACGACGCGCGCCAACAAAGAGACAATAGGCAATGACTCACACCGCTGGCAGCCACAAGACGTACTTATGAAACTGACGACGCAGCTGCCGTAGCTAGTAATTACGTAAAAATGGAAGACATTAGGGACATCTTACTCCAGGAACACGACGTAACACGTAACAACATTGCATATCCTGTGATTCACATTACTGTAAATGACGTAAAATTTACGGCAGTGCTTGACTCTGGCAGTCCCATTTCAGTAATTAGTGAAACAGCTTTTAGCAAATGCAACAAATCGAACGATTGCCCCACACTTCCGTTACGTAAGATTAAATTACAAGGTGCAATCTTTGGAAAAAGTGTAGATGTACGCCAACAAACCGATTTAGAATTCTTTTGCCAAAGCCACAGCTTCTCTATGAACTTTCTTATTGTTCCATTATTGTCGACGGAAATTATACTGGGAGTAGACTTTTTGAATGAATATAAAGCAATCTTAAGCTTTCACGATGCTGAAATAAGTTTAGAGAAAGAAGGTAAGTCAATAGCTTTGAAATTTGAAGACTGGCTCTCAAACCGTGATGAGGAAATTAATCGGCTTTACGTTCTGTTAGACAACAGTTCGGAATTTTCTATGGAACTAGACACTAACAATCACTCTGTAAGTACTGACAGGGATGATATCGATGGCATATTTGAAATTAATGAGTTAATTCAGAATAAAATTCAAACAATTGAGAATTGTAATGACACTGATAGGCAGGACCTTTTTGAGATTTTACAAGCACATTCCACAGTTTCTACTTACAAAACAGGAACAATCAAGGGATTTCAATACCAATTTCGTGTTCGTGAGCATACTAAATTTTGTGTTAGACCATACGTAATTCCAGCATATTATAGGGACCGTGTTAGAACAGAAATACAATCTATGCTTGACGAGGGCATTATTGAGCCTGCAGTAAGCTCATACAACAGTCCGTTACATGTTGTTGAGAAGAAAAATGGATCGATCAGGCTTCTCTTAGATTCGAGACAAATCAATACTATCATCATTCCTGAAACAGATAGGCCGCAGACGATGGAAGAACTTCTTCAAAATTTTAATGGTGTAAAAGTGTTGTCTTCCATTGATCTCAGATCCAGCTTTTATCAGATCGAACTTCATCCAGAATGCAGAAAATACACAGCTTTCCTTTGTTTCGGCGTTTGTTATCAGTTTCGGAAACTTCCTTTTGGTTTGAACATTTCTTCGGCAGCATTCATTCGCGGGTTAAATTCCATATTACCTGAGTTCTTAAAACGTCACATCACCTTATATGTGGACGATATTCTAATAGCAGAAGCTTCATGGGAACAACATAACCGCATCCTCAACAGTTTGTTACGTATTTTTGCAGAATCTGGAATTACAGTTAACTTGGAAAAGTCTGAATTCGGTAGGTCAAAGGTGAAGTTTTTGGGACATATTATTTCTTCTGAAGGCATTCAGCCGGATCCTGAAAAGTTAGAAGCAATCAGAGCCATTCCAGTTCCATCCACAAAAAGACAAGTCCGCGGTTTTCTAGGTCTCGTAAATTTTTACCGTCGTTTTCTGAATATGCAAATTCTAGTTACACCAAAACTTTGTTCTCTCACTGGAAAAAATACTATTTGGAACTGGGACGAACAAGCACAGTTGGAATTCAATTCTTTGAAAGAAGCGTTACTTCACGCGCCAATACTAGCTCATCCAGATCTGTCACAAGATTTCTGCCTTAGCACTGATTCTTCCAAAGTTGGTCTTGGTGCCCATTTATTTCAAGAAGCCATAGAAGATGACATTACTGTTCAGAAAACCATTGCTTTTGCTAGCCGAGTGCTAACAAAATCTGAAAAAAATTATTCCGTTACTGAATTAGAAGCTTTAGCTATCGTTTGGGCATTTAACAAATTCCTCATCTTGTGGTGCAGTTCTTCTTGTTGTCTCCGTGCTTGCTAAGAAAATGAAAACAAAAGAAATAAGGTGTATTGCATAAGGCGGAACTTCTCATCCCATTAACAAATTCCGTTTCTTTCTTTCTGGCACGCACGTAAAAGTATACAGTGATCATCGTGCATTACAATTTCTTATGTCTTCAAAATTAAATCATGACAGGTTAAAACGTTGGGCATTGTTTCTGCAAGAATTCCGCTTCACAATAGTCTACATTCCCGACAAGGAGAACATTGTTGCGGACGCGCTGTCACGCGCACCGGCTGGGCTTGAGAAAAGTAACACAGAAGGCAACCTCGAGAAAAATTTCAGTATTCTTTACATTCAGAAAGTCGCCTTTGAAAACTTCATCACCACATCTTTAAAGGACATTGCTCATGAACAAGATAAAGATCCGATTTGGAAAGACATCAAAAGTAAATGGCATGAAAAGACACACACTCAGATTCGGCATTATTACCTGGTTAGAAACAACATACTCTTCAAACGCTGCACTGATGATGACAAGCTATGGGTACTTTGCATTCCAGACGATTTTGTTAATAAGCTCATTTGGTACATTCATCTCAGCTACGCACATTTTGGTCCACGAAAATGTTATCATATTCTTCGAACGACTTGTTATTTTAATAATATGGAAAAGCGAAATCGAAGAGTCTTGTCTATTTGTAAACTTTGTCAAAAGGCGAAACCATCTACTATCTCACATCGTGCTCCGTTGTTTCCTATTATTCCTTCTAAATTAAAAGAATTTGCTGCTGTTGATCTCTTGGGACCCCTTGTCAGAACATCGAATGGATTTTCGTACGTTCAAGTCACTGTTGAACTTACTTCAAAATTTGTTTCTTTCACTCCGTTACGTAAAGCCACTGGACGGTCTGTATCCAACGCCTTTGTTAAAAATTTCTTACGTGAAGTTGGACACGTTAGTAAAGTCATTTCAGATAACGGACCGCAATCCAGATCTGATGTTTGGTCACGCATGCTTCGGAATCATAAAATCAAACCTGTTTTTATTTCATTGTATTCACCACATTGTAACCCCTCCGAACGGATTATGAAAGAAATCAATAAGCTTTGCAGACTTTATTGTCACAGAAAGCATGAGCATTGGGACATATATTTACACGTATTTCAAAATGTGCTGAATGAAATGCCTCATGATTCCACTGCTTTACCACCTACTCTTGTACTGAAGAATGAAGAACCACCAAACAGAATCAGAGAGCTTGTACCTTTCCCGAATACACGTGAACTTCGACACAAAGACATAATTGATTTGGCTGTTAAAAATATAAAATCTGCAGCAGACAAAAGGAGAAAACTACATGGTAAAGCAAATGCAAAGAAATTATATATTGGTCAGAAAGTTCTCATTAAAGCTCATTCATTGTCACATAAGAAGAAACACTTGAGTCACAAATTCTTTCTAGTTTACAATGGACCTTACAGAATCCGACGTATACCACATGATAATTGCGTTGAAGTTGAAACTCTGCGTACTAGGAAGAGTAAAGGTTTACACCACATTTCACATGTAAAACCGTTTATTGAAAGATAATCTGCCTTTTAACTTTGTCTTTGCCATATAACTTTTCACTTTACATTACTAGTATGCTTTGTCAGACTTAGAATCTGTTTGCGGTGTTTCTGTTTCATATCTGCACAGTTTTTCTGTATTATTCTGGGAAGTAAAACATGTTTTAGTAGTAACTTTTGTGGTATAGCTACAATGAGACAGCCTCTTTCGTAGCACAACAATACGTTACAGCACAGTACGCTCTTCACCACGACAATAAGCGTAATAACTAAGATATCTATACGCAAAGCATTTCACTTTTGTTTATCATGAGGTAAGTACATTGTCTTCTGCAGAACTTAGCTTTCGGAGGACGATAACTACGACACTTCCACAGAGATTATCTTACAGCAAGACGCATATTTAGCGCTACAGGACACGTATTTGAGTGATTAATTTTGTATTTAAAACATTTACTTTTTAACATTTTTGAATTACAAAGAAAGTTTTCCGTGATACATTTCATTCCATTGCTGTAATCTGTAATACCTGAGGGTACAATTACATTAAACCTCAGGTGGGTATGTGCTTACTTTGTGTACCATGTGTTTGGCAAGCACAAGGAGCCCTAGCTAATATGGTATTTGCTTATACAACTTTACACATCGGTACCATATTTCTCTAACACACAAATTACACAGCTATCTGATCATTTAACTGAGTGAGACAAACTTTTTTACTACGTCAGTGACACATGTTTACGCAATTAAACAGTTGGATAACTTCACACATATGAAATTGTATTCTGTCTGTACTTTGTGAACTGTTCATATTTTTTCGGACCCATTGTGATACTATGAGAGCTTTGAATGATGTATTTGGTATGAGATCATGATTTTTAAAGTACGTTTGAGGCAGATGACACTATTGAAATGAGCAGAGAATATTTTTTATGGTTTGAAATTATTGCAGAAAGATACGACTTTTTTGAGATTTGACTGAGGTGTTATGATGTTATTATTACGACGACGATGTGTATTATGCTGTTGAGGTGTGTTTATGTCAATAAGATGATGCTACCATATATGAGGAATGTGATTACGTGTTTATATGTATATGAATAATGAATAGAAGTTAGGGACTCTTGACTTGTGAAAAAGGATGTTGGAAACCAAGAATCGTACTTTAAGAGTTATGAAATGTGTGTAAATGCGTGAATGTATGACAATTAAGGCGAAAATTTTTTTGGACACTGTTATATTCATAGGATTTTGTTTCTACACATTTGCAACGTAAATTCTCGACCTGTGAAATTTTTATATGAGACTGTCACTGTAGCGGAAACTGCTGTTGTAAATATTTCCGTAAGAAAGTTAAGTGACCACCTGCACATAATGCGTCGTGGGCACCCAGGTGTGTCAGACGCCTGGAGAACAAGCCATTAGTGTGAGTGCCTCGTCAGAAGCACAGAAAGAAAAAAAAAAGGCAGGCCTTTATCCTCGTCATTGACATTCCTTTAGAGAAAATATTGCAAATGCGACACCCTCATTACTTCCATTAACCTTGCTATTAACATTCCTTTGTAGAAAGCATCGCAAATATTACACGCTCATTACTTGAAAACATATGATTACTCGTACTTTGTGCTAATTTACTGAAATGCCTAATGAAATGACGAGAAATATTTTTTACATCTGCACACCTGATTACGACAAGCGTCTTTCTACGAGAGTTGAGAGAATTTCTACTAACTTATGAAATGTCACATGACTATTGAATGATATTTTTATGCTTTGCTTTTCGTAGTTGCTTATTTCATTTGATATCTGGTTTCCAGCTATGTTGCAGCATTGCTTTTATAAAATGAAATGCATTTGCTAATGTGAACACTTTCTGTCAACAGATCTATTAAATAATTATTTTATGATCCACATTCTTTAAAAAAGGAGCACTTGGAAAGGAAAGAACAATAAGAAGGAACTAGTAACAGTAACACATAATTTTCTTTTCAAGTACATGGTAATATTTTTTTTACAATAAGTTTTTGTGGTGCACCACTTTAATTACATAGACATTAAGATGTGAATATACATTTCCCTTATCTGCATTGTTGTCTTTAGTGTAATGTTTTTTCTGCTTGAGCTACGTCATGTTTAGGTATAAGTTGCTGCTGTTTGCCAGGCATAGTGCTGCTAAATTTAACTTTATATTACTCTGTTAAGCTTTTCTTGTTGCTGCACATTGGCTCATATTAGTTGTAATTTTGCATTTTATCTGTTAATTTAGATTTAATGCTGCTTGCTTCGCAAATCTGCGTTTTTTTCATTGCTGTTTATATTAATTGTTTTATGTGATGCTGCATTGCCTCGTCCCTTGGTATATATATCTGAGCTCAGTAGATTTAAGTTAGCTTAAGAGGGGTAGACTATATAAGAAACTAACTATGATGACTTGGAAGAAATGTATTGAGAAGCTATATGAAAATGGTTTGGGAAAAAAAAAAAAAAAAAAGGATACTGTACAGTGGAGAAAAACTATTTTTGACAGAGGATGTGAACAGAATACAGAAAGCAGGCTTAGATAGGACTTTTGGGAATAATGATGAACGAAGGGAGATCTCCATGCAAAATACTGCAGTAAAACAAACCCTGTCCTTTCCTTTTGTGTTATCCCACTATGTGTTTGTGTACCCTTGTGTATTTGTTTTCTTCCTGTCTCTGTGTAGTTTCATAGAATTTTTTTTTCTTTTAATATTAAGCTACATTCACTATGATGAGGAATACTGTTATCCTCAAATATAATTGGCATTAATAATATGTTATTTACCTTGTTAATATGCTTAGACATTATTTATCTGTTCTGTTTTGTTGCTCATATGTGAAGTTGATGTTTCGCAAGTTATTCTGATCTTTTATGTATGTACTTATGTCATAATTCCTGTAACACTGATGTATATGTCTATTTCTATTGGTTTGTAAAGCCTGTATTACTACAAATGTTATCTGTACTGTTATGTTTTTAATGATGTATTTTGTACCTTTGTTATTGTGTTCTTATGTTATAAAATTGTAATTGACACCAGTTCATCTAATTAAGTAACTTGTAAGTTACATTTCACTGCACACTTTTCTGTTGGTCACAGTAATGCACAATATGTGAGAAGTAGGGACTGTTAGTGTTTGCACGTGTGTTAATAATTCAGCGAGGGACTGGATAACAGCATTGCTGGTTCTAAGGACAATTCCAAAAACTTTGTGAGTGCACAAGTGGTGGTTATGGACTTGCTCTATTATCTGCAAGACTCTTCAATGGTGATTGTGCACCCGCACAGTCACAACAGATGGCTGCTGGCCATTGCTACAAGGACTACAGTGGGTCTACACCTTTGCTCACTCACCAGTACCATTATTTCTACAAGGACTGCAGTGGGTCTGCACCTCTGGTGGCCCACCAATAACATAATCTCTACCAGGACTACAGTAGGTCTACTCTGTGATGACCTACCAATCTTCTTCAAAACGTCGAATGACTCTGCTGTGGGTTTGCTCTGTTGTAGCCCATTACCTGTCAGCATGTCAAGAGTCAGCACTGTCTTTCCGTTGGAAGGACAACACTACTTCTTCAAGACTGCATGGACATCCACTACTTCCGTGTGCATTGTCTTTTACTGCTCAGACTTTGATAAAAGAAACGGCAGTTTTACTGTGATGAATGATCAGGACTGTCTTTATGGACTGTGAGAAAATTTTAGCTTTTGACCAACATTGTATAAATAAGTGCGTGCATTTGATATCTTTGATATTGTAATTATGAAAATTTTTTTCAAATCTGTATTGGCCACTGGCCAAAAAAATTTGTAAAATTTTTTGTGGGGAGCATGGGGGCTATGTAAGTAGGCTGTTTATGTTTTCTTTATGTAAGTAGGCTGTTTAGGTTCTTATATTGGTAACGCCGCCGCCACGTAGCGCTCTCTGTATGAAAATCACTGGCTGTGCTGTGTGCAGTCTGTGGCTAGTTTGCATTGTTGTCTGCCATTGTAGTGTTGGGCAGTGGCAGCTGGATGTGAACAGCGCGTAGCGTTGCGCAGTTGGAGGTGAGCCGCCAGCAGTGGTGGATGTGAGGAGAGAGATGGCGCAGTTTTGTAATTTGCCATGAACTGCTATATATATTATGACTATTAAGGTAAATACACTGTTTGTTCTCTATTAATATCTTTCATTTGCTAACTATCCCTGTCAGTAGTTAGTGCCTTCTGTAGTTTGAATCTTTTATTTAGCTGGCAATAGTGGCGCTCGCTGTATTGCAGTAGTTCGAGTAACGAAGATTTTTGTGAGGTAAGTGATTTGTGAAAGGTATAGGTTAATGTTACTCAGGGCCATTCTTTTGCAGGGATCTTTGATAGTCAGATTGCGTTGCGCTAAAAACATTGTGTGTCAGGTTAAGCACAGTCGTGTATAATTTGTTCTAAGGGGACGTTTCAATGTCTCTGCAGTATCCTTTCTTTCAGGAGTGCTAGTTCTGCAAGGTTCGCAGGAGAGCTTCTGTAAAGTTAGGAAGGTAGGAGACGGGATACTGGCAGAAGTAAAGCTGTGAGACCGAGCGTGAGTCGTGCTTCGGTAGCTCAGATGGTAGAGCACTTGCCCGCGAAAGGTAAAGGTCCCGAGTTCGAGTCTCGGTCGGGCACACAGTTTTAATCTGACAGGAAGTTTCACACTGTTTTGATGATTGCCACCCCAATTCGCGTATCATATCCGTGGCAGTCTCTCCCCTGTTTCGTGAAAATACAAAACGAGTAGCTCTTATTTGAGCTTTTTCGATAAGATCTATCTGCTCTGGATCCCACACCTTACAGCAAAACTCCATAAGACGGAAAAGCATAGTGTAAGTAGTCTCTTTAGAGGACCTGTTGCATTTTCTAAGTGCTCTACCAATAAATCGAAGTCTTTGGTTTGCTTTCCACACGACGTTATCTGTGTCATAGTTGCATTTTAAGTTATTCATAATTGTAGTCCCTAAGTGTTTAGGTGAATTTACAGCCTTTAGAAAAGTATGTTTTATCCTGTAAACCGAATTTAGCGGATTCCTTTTTTAGTAATCATACTGATGACTTCAGACTTTTAGAGTCAATTCCTACTTTTCTCACCATACAGATATCTTGTCTAAGTAGTTTTTTAATTTTTGTTAATCTCATATGACCTTATAAGACGGTAAATCATAGCATCATCTGCTTACAGTCTAAGAGGGCTGCTCAGATTGTCACCTAAATCTTTTACTCGATGGTTTCCCGTCGATTACCTCTCTGATTGGAAGTCACAAGCCCAGTCGCACAACTAAGACGATACTCCATAGACACACAATTTTATTAAAGTTGCTTGTGAGGAACTTCACGTTTATTGCTGTCTCCTGACATATTCATTTGGAAACCACACTAAAACCTTTACATATACACATACACAGCTATACTGCTACATGAAAATAACATCGACTTCTGAATGAATAATTCGTCGCTGTGTGAACGAAACTGCATTGTAGCAAAATACGGCAACAGCGCTACACGTGGGAGGCAACACCATTACACGTGGGAGAGAGATGCTCGCATTCCAGTTTGTAACTCGCGGCTAGTCGCTCGGAAAGAGAATGAATCTCATTGGCTGCTTGCAGTTAATGGTGGGGGATGCGTGGAACGGCTGAAAACACTGGGCAACAATGAAAATGTTTCGGGCTTAAAAATAGTAATTTTACATGTATTTCCATCTGCTGAATTCAAAAATCACCATAAAAATGACAGATTATCTCTTGTTTTGAAGATAAAGTAACATTTAATTTTTTAAAGTGAAAATTTTAAATTTGGGGTCTTTTTTTTTTGAGTTGGCACACCTGTCAAATAACAAAACACAAATGCTCTTCAGCTGTTTGTAAGTCATAAACATAGATGCTGTTGCTGTGACTGTGAATTACATGTAGTTTCTACTT
Organism: Schistocerca cancellata; assembly: GCF_023864275.1. Lineage (NCBI taxonomy): Eukaryota > Metazoa > Arthropoda > Insecta > Orthoptera > Acrididae > Schistocerca > Schistocerca cancellata. The sequence goes on along the minus strand of NW_026046729.1, from coordinate 22,628,098 downwards.
AAATTAATGTAAAATTTCTGGTTTGCAAGTGCTTTTTTAGTGTAATATTTGTAAAAATGCCACGAAAATGTGTAAATATGGTGAATAACTTCTATTATTTTTGTGGTGAAATAACATTTTCCTCACAGAAACGCAATCTGACACCTATTCTAAAGATTGCCTATCGTTATTGTTTCGGCATGAAAGTAGGGGACCAGGATAAGTCTTGGGCTCCACGTATATATTGCAACGCATGTTCAGTTGTTGTTGTTGTTGTTGTTGTGGTCTTCAGTCCTGAGACTGGTTTGATGCAGCTCTCCATGCTACTCTATCCTGTGCAAGCTTCTTCATCTCCCAGTACCTACTGCAACCTACATCCTTCTGAAACTGCTTAGTGTATTCATCTCTTGGTCTCCCTCTACGATTTTTACCCTCCACGCTGCCCTCCAATGCTAAATTTGTGATCCCTTGATGCCTCAAAACATGTCCTACCAACCGATCCCTTCTTCTAGTCAAGTTGTGCCACAAACTTCTCTTCTCCCCAATCCTATTCAATACCTCTTCATTAGTTATGTGATCTACCCACCTTATCTTCAGCATTCTTCTGTAGCACCACATTTCAAAAGCTTCTATTCTCTTCTTGTCCATACTAGTTATCGTCCAAGTTTCACTTCCATACATGGCTACACTCCATACAAATACTTTCAGAAACGACTTCCTGACACTTAAATCTATACTCGATGTTAACAAGTTTCTCTTCTTCAGAAACGATCTCCTTGCCATTGCCAGTCTACACTTTATATCCTCTCTACTTCGACCATCATCAGTTATTTTACTCCCTAAATAGCAAAACTCCTTTACTACTTTAAGTGTCTCATTTCCTAATCTAATTCCCTCAACATCACCCGACGTAATTCGACTACATTCCATTATCCTTGTTTTACTTTTGTTGATGTTCATCTTATATCCTCCTTTCAAGACACTGTCCATTCCATTCAACTGTTCTTCCAAGTCCTTTGCTGTCTCTGACAGAATTACAATGTCATCGGCGAACCTCAAAGTTTTTACTTCTTCTCTATGAATTTTAATACCTACTCCGAATTTTTCTTTTGTTTCCTTTACTGCTTGCTCAATATACAGATTGAATAACATCGGGGATAGGCTACAACCCTGTCTCACTCCTTTCCCAACCACTGCTTCCCTTTCATGCCCCTCGACTCTTATAACTGCCATCTGGTTTCTGTGAAAATTGTAAATAGCCTTTCGCTCCCTGTATTTTACCCTTGCCACCTTTAGAATGTGGAAGAGAGTATTCCAGTCAACATTGTCAAAAGCTTTCTCTAAGTCTACAAATGCTAGAAACGTAGGTTTGCCTTTTCTTAATCTTTCTTCTAAGATAAGTCGTAAGGTTAGTATTGCCTCACGTGTTCCAACATTTCTACGGAATCCAAACTGATCTTCCCTGAGGTCCGCTTCTACCAGTTTTTCCATTCGTCTGTAAAGAATTCGCATTAGTATTTTGCAGCTGTGTTTAATTAAACTGATAGTTCGTTAATTTTCACATTTGTCGACACCTGCTTTCTTTGGGATTGGAATTATTATATTCTTCTTGAAGTCTGAGGGTATTTCACCTGTCTCATATATCTTGCTCACCAGATGGTAGAGTTTTGTCAGGACTGGCTCTCCCAAGGCCGTCAGTAGTTCTAATGGAATGTTGTCTACTCCCGGGGCCTTGTTTCGACTCAGGTCTTTCAGTGCTCTGTCAAACTCTTCACGCAGTATCGTATCTCCCATTTCATCTTTATCTACATCGCCCTTGTATAAACCCTCTATATACTCCTTCCACCTTTCTGCCTTCCCTTCTTTGCTTAGAACTGGGTTGCCATCTCAGCTCTTGATATTCATACAAGTGGTTCTCTTCTCTCCAAAGGTCTCTTTAATTTTCCTGTAGGCAGTATCTATCTTACCCCTAGTGAGACAAGCCTCTACATCCTTACATTTGTCCTCTAGCCATCCCTGCTTAGCCATTTTGCACTTCCTGTCGATCTCATTTTTGAGACGTTTGTAATCCTTTTTGCCTGCTTCATTTACTGCATTTTTATATTTTCTCCTTTCATCAATTAAATTCAATATTTCTTCTGTTACCCAAGGATTTCTATTAGCCCTATTTCTTCTGTTACCCAAGGATTTCTATTAGCCCTTGTCTTTTTACCTACTTGATCGTCTGCTGCTTTCACTACTTCATCCCTCAGAGCTACCGATTCTTCTTCTACTGTATTTCTTTCCCCCATTCCTGTCAATTGTTCCCTTATGCCCTCCCTGAAACTCTCTACAATCTCTCGTTCTTTCAGTTTATCCAGGTCCCATCTCCTTAAATTCCCACCTTTTTGCAGTTTCTTCAGTTTCAATCTGCAGTTCATAACCAAGAGATTGTGGTCAGAGTCCACATCTGCCCCTGGAAATGTCTTACAATTTAAAACCTGGTTCCTAAATCTTTGTCTTACGATTATATAATCTATCTGATACCTTTTAGTATCTCCAGGATTTTTCCAGGTATACAACCTTCTTTTATGATTCTTGAACCAAGTGTTAGCTATGATTAAGTTATGCTCTGTGCAAAATTCTACAAGGCGGCTTCCTCTTTCATTTCTTCCCCCCAATCCATATTCACCTACTATGTTTCCTTCTCTCCCTTTTCCTACTGACGAATTCCAGTCACCCATGACTATTAAATTTTCGTCTCCCTTCACTACCTGAATAATTTCTTTTATCTCGTCATACATTTCATCAATTTCTTCATCATCTGCAGAGCTAGTTGGCATATAAACTTGTACTACTGTAGTAGGCATGGGCTTCGTGTCTATCTTGGCCACAATAATGCGTTCACTATGCTGTTTGTAGTAGCTATCCCGCACTCCTATTTTTTTATTCATTATTAAACCTACTCCTGCATTACCTCTATTTGATTTTGTATTTATAACCCTGTAATCACCTGACCAAAAGTCTTGTTCCTCCTGCCACCGAACTTCACTAATTCCCATTATATCTAACTTTAACCTATCCATTTCCCTTTTTAAATTTTCTAACCTACCTGCCCAATTAAGGGATCTGACATTCCACGCTCCGATCCGTAGAACGCCAGTTTCCTTTCTCCTGATAACGACGTCCTCTTGAGTAGTCCCCGCCCGGAGATCCGAATGGGGGACTATTTTACCTCCGGAATATTTTACCCAGGAGGACGCCATCATCATTTAATCATACAGTAAAGCTGCATGTCCTCGGGAAAAGTTACGGCTGTAGTTTCCCCTTGCTTTCAGCTGTTCGCAGTACCAGCACAGCAAGGCCGTTTTGGTTAATGTTACAAGGCCAGATCAGTCAATCATCCAGACTGTTGCCCCTGCAACTACTGAAAAGGCTGCTGCCCCTCTTCAGGAACCACATGTTTGTCTGGCCTCTCAACAGATACCCCTCCGTTGTGGTTGCACCTATGGTACGGCCATCTGTATCGCTGAGGCACGCAAGCCTCCCCACCAACGGCAAGGTCCATGGTTCATGGGGGGGGGGCATGTTCAGTTACACTGAAAAAGAAGAAACGATCTATGGCCTTCGCTGTGCCTATGATTTAGCGGGAGTCTACAAACCCTAAGGATGACTGCTATTTCTGCCTGACTCCACCTATAAAGGCAGGATTGTCTATGAAGAAAAGAAGAGCAGTTCAGTACCCAAATCTTCCATGTGCTATTCGACCCATTGCACATTCGGATAGTTTACCAGTTCCTACTCCACCCGAAAATTGTGTGTTTGAATTAGAAAATGAAGACAGTGTGGAACAAGAAGAACCAAACAAGCCTTCCACATCCCATGACACTGATTTTGAGGGAAAAGATGATAAACCACACAGACTGAGTCAAGCGGAATTGAGTGATCTCTTTCGAAACCTTGGCCTGTCAAAGGAGAATGCAGAAATTCTTGGGTCTCGACTACAGCAATGGAATCTTCTCCAAAGTGATGTGAGAATCTCACAGTACAGAAAACGTCACATGGAACTGCTTCCCTTTTTTGAGAAAAAAAATAATCTTGTTGTTTGTTACGACATTAATGGATAGATGAAATCTTTGAATTTGAACCATGATCCAACTGAATGGAGGCTATTCATAGACTCCTCCAAGCTTAGTTTGAAAGCTGTGTTACTTCACAACAGGAACCTTCTTTCATCTATTCCTGTTGGTCATGCTGTTCACATGAAGGAGACATATACATATATGACAGCTCTCTTGGACTCAAATAAATATCATGAACACGAATGGAAAATCTGTGGTGATCTAAAAGTCATTGCCATACTCTTAGGAATGCAACTGCGTTACACAAAGAATTGCTGCTTCTTATGTATGTGGGACAGTAGAGATAGGAAACTGCATTATATTAAAGAAGACTGGCCTGCAAGAAATCTTCACCCTAGCGAGAAAAATGTCGTTGGCAAGCCTCTTGTGGACCCAAAAGACGTTCTTCTTCCACCCTTGCATATCAAACTGGGTTTGATGAAAAACTTTGTCCAAGGTATTAACCGAGAAGGATGGGCCTTTAAGTACATAAGAGAGAAATTTTCGAAATTAAGTGATGCAAAAGTTAAGGAAGGCATTTTTGTCGAACCACAAATAAGAGAACTTGTAAAGGATTCTGCATTTGACCAAGTTTTGGAGGGGAAAGAAAAGGAAGCTTGGGAAGCCTTCAAGGATGTTGTTCATGGATTTTTAGGCAACAAAAGAGATGACAACTACATGCATTTGGTGACAGTGCTCCTGCAATAATACCGCAACCTTGGATGCAGCATGTCCCTTAAGATCCATTTTCTCCACTCCCACCTAGACTTTTTCACTCCTAGTTGTGGAGCTGTTAGTGATGAACATGGTGAGAGATTCCATCAGGACATTTATGTCATGGAAAAAAGATATTAAGGCCGTTGGAATGAAGTAATGCTTGCGGATTATTGTTGGTCTTTGTGTAGGGATTCTGCGGAACTCCATTACAAGAGGCAAGCTAAAAGACGACGAAGTCAATAGGCCACCACATGATTCTCTTCAGACACGACCATCTGCGAAGTATTTTTCCAGCAATTTAGAACTCTTAGCATGCAATTACCAGTTAAAAAAATGAAATGCACTTTTATTGTTGTTAGCATGTATGTAATTAAAATGTATCCTTTCTCTCAATACGTTAATATGTAATATTTCCACTTTGTATATATCATAGAAACTAGAGCTAATAAAATTTTTTCATTATCATATTTGTTTTTCTCAGCCCAATATTAGTAGAAATTGCCTCTTGAAGTGCTAGAAACATTCAAAAATAATTTTTTTGCTGCCCAGTGAAATAGGGTCTCCTCCAACATGATGTGAGCTACAGGTGACTGTGTCTGTGACATGTTTGTGCATTTTACATTTCCCTTTTTCTTTTTTTTTAGTACACAAACAAACTTCAATCGCTTCAGAACACTAGCTCAGTAAAAACAGTTATTAATCGTAACAATTACACTAATTCATCGTCCAACAACAATCTGAACACTCAATCTCTTTGTGCCCTTTATCTTCTACATGTAGCACAAAACGCAATAATAAATTTATCATAGAGCGCACTATGACCCGTTAAATTAAAAATTTAGCAGTGCGTTGGAGCAATATATTCTTGCCGCCTATTACACTAAAATTGAAGTCAGTCAGCCCGCTGATTAGGCCAATAGAGAACAACTTTCCAGCCTTCTAACAACAATTAACAATGTTACTATTTCTGATCCACCCTATGTGTCTATTGTGGAAGTTAGTGTGCCAGACAGGAAGTGATTCCGAAATTATCGTCTTCCAAGTCGCATTGGTCCTGGACTGGAGCTCTTCTGAGATCCGATATCTAGGAGTCGTCCACTCTCGGGTGAAATGACCTATTTTTTCCATGATGAAGGGCGAGAGACCTTTGTGACATCCCTAGGCACAATAAAACACAATTAATTATTATTCCATAGATGTGATATAATTAAATTTTTCTCGAGACATTTGAGTCTCACCCTTATCTACGGAAATGATGGAAGCTGAAGAAATGAATTAAAATTTTTACCATGTCTGGAACCTGGGTCTCCTTAATTACTACGCAGGTACGTTAGTCATTTCTCCACCACCGCATTATAGCTAAAACAGCTGCAAAAACTACAATCGTCTAGTGCCCTCCCTAACGCAAACTTCAGTTCACATCTACAGCTTATTTTCCCATTCTTAGCTCGTCACCATTGCACAGCCTGTCCCGTATTGGAATAGCGCCAATACCAGCGAGCCGCGGCAGTAGTGATGAGCTAAGAAGGGGAAAATAGGCTGAAGACGTGAACTGAAGTTAGCGTTAGGGAGGGAATTAGAATATTGTAGTTTTTGCAGCTGTTTCCGCTATAACGCTGTGCTGGTATAATGGCTAGCGTACCTGTCTTGTAAGCAAGGAGATCCAGGTTTAGGTTCCAGCCCTGGTAAAAATTTTAATTCATTTCTTCAGCTTCCAACACTATAATAAATATTACTTCATTTGTTTCTCTGTATACAGTTTACTTCATTTATTTCTCTGTATACAGTTCATCGTAATATCCTCCGTGGTGGCTGGTGACTTAGTAAGCCAGCGAAAAAATCTTGTGAACCCAATGGCTGGCTCAGACTGCAGTAGTTCACTGCATCAGCGCTGTGTCCAGACCGGTGACTTCTAGTAAACAGAGATGGTGGTCGTCATGGCGTGTGCAGTGTGCCTCACATGCCATTCTGGAAGTCCTCTGTCCCTTCCCCATGTTGTCCCATCAGATGGACTGTGTATGAGATCGAGATGTGAACTCGTGCTGTATGCCAATTGTGACTCCTAGTGCGGGAGGCCATCTGATCCAAGCGATGCTCGACTTTAGTGCGGTTTGTGCACCAGGCAGAAACAGCAGGCCTGTGTACTACCCAATCAGTGGCTGCTGATGCTGGAGGCTAGCTTCTATCATCTGTGGCTACAGATCGGTGGTCATCTCGAAACGTGGCAGGAGTGTGGCTGGTACTCGAACTACCTCATACGCAAGATGTTATAATTTAGTAATCAGATAATCAAGCGTGAACGACATGCCATCGATCCTATTGACCAACTGACTCTAGGGTGGCAAGGTGGATTATATACAGGAGTGAGGAGAGATTCTGCTTTTGGGCATCATTCATCATGACCGAATTGGTTCTGCTCTTCAGTAGTTGTCAATGGTCTTCCGTTCTGCTACATTTGCTTAGCCAGTCGTTCTCGGTGTCTACACTACTTTGTCAATACCCTGATGTGTTTTGTTGCCTCCTCCTTAGTGTTTCTTACGTAATGTTACGAGAGTAAAGGAGGCACCGAGCGAAGTGGCGCAGTGGTCAGCACACTGGACTCGCATTCGGAAGGACGACGGTTCAATCCCGCGTCCAGCCATCCTCATTTAGGTTTTCTGTGATTTCCCTACATCGCTCTAGGCAAATACCGGAATGGTTCCTTTGAAAGGGCACGGCCGACTTCCTTCCCCGCCCTTCCCTAATCCGAGGAGACCGATGACCTCGCTGTTTGGTCTCTTCCCCCAAACAATCCAACCCCAAGTAAAGGAGTCAGTCTGGTGTTCGCTTTCTCCGATAAGTTCGCTCGCACTTGTAGAGGGAAGTGTTGATATCACACTCTTGGTGACTGACTAACAGTGTCGTAAGTTTACACCCAGCGACGGGCTCGTATTGATACTTCCGTGTGATTGCACAGTGCCATTTTGTTCGGACTTCACTCTTCCATTCCCTTACTTTCTTGATGCTTAACAACTGTGGCTTATTGAGCAGGCTTTCATAAGCGGCGCTGAAAAATCTTTTCTGCATGGTCCGAGAAAAAAAAAATCCGGCTCCACATTCTCTCAGTTTTAAGACAATTCTAGGTGTTATTGCTGTGTCACAATATTTTTGTCCCAGTCATCATGCAATGCAATTTCCACTTTTCTTTTTTCCGGAACATGAAAATCTGGACTGTTTTTAACAAAGGAAGGGACCATAAACGCATCCAATTTCGGAGGGTTTCACCATCAGCCTTCACAAAATTCTTTTCCGTTGTTATTTAAAAGTTGTAAATGCGTTTTCCTTCACTAAGGAATTAAATAGTGGCAGGAAAAATGCAATGAAACGCCAGTATCTTTGACTAACACTCCTATGACACACGTATAGCTTCGTCTGACTTCTAGCCTGTAACGCCACCAGACATTCAGCCTAATTATAGGGTTTTCGGTCATATGACCAAATCTTGAAATTTAATGATTTTTAAGCTCTAATTACATAAAAATAACAGATGTTTTGTAAGGAAAATGACCGAAAATGCTGCTTGAATGTTACAATCATTCACAGCGATAGCAACCCGAACCACGTTAGTGAAATAGGTAAATAGCCTATTATGAATAATGGGTCAGCCATCAACAAAGTGTGTTCACTATGGAGATAATAATGTAGAATGCATTTGTGTGCATACTGCTTTTAAAAGTCGAATACGTGCTTGTGTAATAGTCAATCACGATAAGGCTTCAGGATCTCAATCAATTTTTGCCACTTGTCTCCCAGTTTTAAGCAACAATGTTTACGTGCTCAGTAGACCACAAAAGATAAATGCCTCTCTTCTGCTGAACTTCCTACCTTACAAGTCCCCGAGGTTAGTGAAATTTATATGAACACAATATTTTTCTACCATTGTTTGATGACATCAATTAGTGGCGTTCTATTAGTATTATAGACCCATTATTAAAGCAGAAATGCAAAAAATAACAGGGAACTTTACAAGTTCGTGATTCCAGTTGGGCATTAAAAAAAGTTGTGAAACTTTGCGTTGATATTAATATAAGTAAAGGGTTTTATGTGGAAATCAAAGAGAATTATCAAAAGTGATTGCAGACAAAGAAGCCGTGCTAGATATTGGACAATAATTATTGTTTCAAATGGTCAATTATAGCTTGTTTGTGCCCCGAAATTCATCATGTGAACTGCATTACACATGCATTACATTTTGTGAGCATTTAATTTCCTACTGAACTGAAGCATGTCGAAATATTTGAGAAAAGCAATGAAAAAGCATCTGTTAATTTGTACAGTATTCAGTACTCTGAGCATTAATCGGTGGCAGTAGGAAGGACAGAGAACACAAAGGAAAAATTGTTTAACGTTGTTGCTCTATACGTCTTGAAACTTCATTATCATGAGAAACATGTAAAACTCTTATTGCTGCCTGTTGAAAACACAGAAATTTACCGTTTCTGTTACGTAAAAAATCTTCTGAGGCTAGCACGCAGTAGAATTACTGCTTATAACATTAAACAGATGTATATTAGGGCTATTTGTGCCACTTTCATTCTAAAGAGAAGTTGGGTGCACATTTAGTTTACTGTTTGCAATCCAAACAAGTCAGTAGCCTTATGGCCAAAGCAGAGAAACGGTATACCAAATTCCACTTATATAACAAGCAATTAAAGCTTCCGCTTGTCATATATGCAAATATCAAATGCTAGATGCAACCGGGTGTTAGTAACAAAATTCACGTGTACAAACCGTATAGTATCACGTTCTATGTGGATTGTAGTTACAGTAAGGAATATTCTAAGTTTCAGCAGTACCCAGGTGCTGATATTGTGGAATGGTTTAGCAAACAGCTGTTTCTGATGGCTGAGTGCATGAAAGTTATACGTTGCAAATCAAGTACACGATTATTAGTCTTGTATGTTAAGAAGCATGATGAGTAACAGCAGCCTGCCACATCTGCAAGGAATACTTCAAGCAAACTGATGTGAAACACAGAGATCATAGTCATTTCACAAGCAGGCTGCACATGAAAGCTGTAATTTATATTATATACCTAATTTTGTGGTGTCTGTTGTGGTGCACAATCTTATGAATTATGATACTCATTTTATAGTTGTGGATCTATGCCAACGAGCACAAGAATGGCGACCATAATAAACCAGCAGAAATGAATCCAGTTCATGTTTCTGTGATTGCGCCAAACATGGAAAAGTATAAAACATTCACTAAATCTATCACGATGATATATCACTGCTACATAAAATTTCGCTTTATAGATTCCTTCAACTATCTGGCACACGCTCTAGAAAATGTCTCGTATTTAACACCTGATGAGACGAAAATAATAAGAAAGTACTTCCCCGACTGCGAGAAGCTTAATTTGATCAATAAGGAATGTGCGTTTCTTTACTAGTTAGTAACTAACTGATGAGCTCTTTCGTGGATAAACAGTTGCCGCTAATTGAAGTGTTTAAAAGCTTCCGACCAGTGAAACAATAATCAAAGAATTGGAACACCAGAGAGCGAGCAAAATGTAGAGTTTATTCGAACGCAAGTCTTTAGCAGATTACTCTGACTTATATCTGAAAACTCATGTCTTGCTTTTGACCAGTGTGTGTGGAAACGTCTGCACACTTTGTTTTGTAATACACAAACTAGATACAGTTAATATGTGACTACACCTAGTTTACCATGAGATGATCTGCTGAAAAATATTGATTTAAAATAGCAACTTATTTTGGATATCTAACAATTACAATTTGTTGATGATTGTATCAGAAGTGTCATTTTTTATTCTTCACATATACATTGCAGTTGAAAACAGTAGTTTTCTAATGAAAATAACGATGTGTCTCATATGATATACCTTTGTGTTAACATTAGCTATAACAGGGCCATGATGCAATAACTACCACTCTCCGAGTTTACATGGATGTCTGTGGACAGTTTTGGTGTAATGAGCATACCAGATGATTCAGGCGTAGATTAGGTTTTAGAAGTAGATCATTAGTATTCATAAAATATAATGGAGCGTTACTCTGACCTACCATCATGCCAACACAAAAGTAAGTAAGCGTTTCATATTAAATGACAATATGAGCACTGATATAAGTTCGTAGGCTTCCATGGCCAGCCTCATTTTAAATAAAATAATTTTGGGTATTAGACCGTGCCATTATAAAACACTAAAGCAACTAAACTGTAAATGTTTTGAATGACTTGCTGCTGTCATCTTCAGAGCAGATAACTGCCCTCAAGAGAATCGCAGCAAGCCGGTCGAAACGTCGGCAGTTTAACTGCTTTAGTGTTTTATAACGACGCGGCCTTATAACCAGTTGACTGAGCAACCACCTACTAGTTGTAATTGTAATTGTAATCTATATTTTGTCGACATAAACAAAAGATGTAATTTGCGAATGTAAGTCAAAGGTCGTAGATACAGAAAAGCTGTATATTGAGAATGTACCATAGATGCTGAAGATGTATTACGAAATGAAATGGTAATCATTATGTTGCAACTGTATTATAAAACTAAAATTGTAATCTCCGTGTTGTAGATATAGAAAAGATGTAAATTGGGAACATAAACTATACAGTGTGAGTCACTAACTATTGCCACATAGAATAACTCCGAAAGTATGATGGCAGCTGGAAGGTTTGTGGGATAAATGTTGCATGGGACAATGGGGGCCATAATTTGATGTTGGTGTTTTGTTGCTAGGTGGGGTCACGTCAGAGGTATGAAGGTCAAATTTGTTTTATTTTTAAACGGGATACTATAGTTTGGTACTTATTTTCTGATAGCGGCTATCGAGACGAATGCAATGATGTATAACAGTAAGGTCTTTGAAGGTCAACGAAGGTCACAAAGATGGTATGAACGTCCATTTACAGAAGGTGTTCAAAGTGATGACCATTGGTACCAATGCATTGCTTCAATTTTCTTATCATGGGCTGAGTGGTATTTCCTATCACTGCGGCACTCATCGAACCACATGCTCTGACAGTTCTCTCTCGTATATCGTGAAAATAGTAAATATTCGCCGAACACGGCGTATCCATCTAACGAGCCATTGACGTGTAAACACAATTCGACGGTTTCGCAGTACAACACTAATAGGAACGGTAAACTAGTATCGTCGAATCAAGTGAATGTGATTGATGTATTCCTTCAAAGAACAAGTCGATATGCTTCTCATTTACGGAGAGTGCAAACGAAATACAGTGAGAGCTAGAGACTTATATGCTGAAAGATATTCTAGACGTAGTCACTGCACACGTCGTACATTTAAATATGTGTATAATAAATTGAGAACAATTGGATTTTTAACGCATCGGAAACATGTCCGGCAAAGGAAAGTTACTAACGAGGAAACGGAAATTGGTACTATAGCCACTGTGGTTCGAGATCCTTGCATTAGTTCGCGTCAAATCGCAAGTGAGTCTGGCATGAACCAGAGTAGTGTTGTTCGTGTTCTGCATCGCCATAAATATAATCGTTACCAATCAGTCTCCACCAAGAATTAACTGGTACGGATTGTATGCATCGCATAAAATCACTGATTGCTGTTATCCCATAAGACATTATGTCTGTTTTTGCAAAATCATCTTGTAGGATCCTACAGTCACCCATTTTCGACAACTTCCCGTACATCACAGTGTAATCAGCAAACACCTTCTCCACCATATCATTTATGTACATAGGGAATAACAGTGGTCCTATCACACTTCAGGGCACTCCTGACGATACCCCTGTCTCTCATGAACACTCTCTGTTGAGGACAATGTACCTGGTTCTGTTACTTAAGAAGTCTTCGGGTCACTTGCATATCTGGGATCCTAATTCGTATAGTTGTACCTTCATTAAAAGTGTGCAGTGAAGCACAGTGTCAAATACTGATAACAGAACTGTAGAACCGTTGTGTCTATCTGTTTGAACACGCTGATCTCCAAAAATACTTGACGAGTTTTCATGGGGTTTTCACAGGTAACGCGAGCATAGCTTAGGGAAACATATAGGCTTTATTTCATGAAGATCGAAGAATGGAAGAAAAAGATATGGTAATGTGAAATGTTATATAAAATTGTCTACTCAGGTTAGTAAGCCGGCCGCTGTGGCCGAGCAGCTCTAGGCGCTTCAGTCCGGAACCGCGCTGCTGCTACGGTCGCAGGTTCGAATCCTGCCACAGGCATGGATGTGTGTGATGTCCTTAGGTTAGTTAGGTTTAAGTAGTTCTAAGTCTAGGGGACTGATGACCTCAGATGTTAAGTCCCACAGTGCTTAGAGCCATATGAGCCATTTTTTGAGTTAGTAGTTTGGACGTTTTGGTTCAAATGGCTCTTAGCACTATGGGACTTAACATCTGAGGTCATCAGACCCTAGACTTAGAACTACTTAAACATAACTAACCTAAGGACATCACACACATCCATGTCCGAGGCAGGATTCGAACCTGCCACCGTAGCAGCAGCGCCGTTCCGGACTGAAGCGCCTAGAACTGCTCAGCCAATTTGGTCGTACACCAAAGAACAAACAGGTGGCACTGTTTTTCAGCTCAGTTACAGATGTATTTTTGTAAGTTTACGTCAGTGACAGAGTTGAGTACAGCATGTAAGTTTGCTTATGATTTGGGTGCCTACTCAATACATTTTGATTTCGTTGTATTTGAAATAAAAATGTCTAGAAAACGTATGAGTCTTTCTGAATACACCAGAATATTTAAACGTCTGAGGACTATGTCGTCTCAAGGACATCAGGATTTAACTCCTTGCTTGGAAACACCTTTCAAAAGCGGTGCGCGATGTAACTCTGATCGAGAGCGTCCAGAATTATCTTGCTCCTCAGGTTCCTTCACAGAGGCTTAAAGTTCCTTCTCTCCAGCGTGTCATCATAGAAGTGGAGATTTTGTAGGAAAGTGACTAGCAAAACGACTTTTTATGCATTGAATCCAGCTTATTCCTAACAGGTTTCCATTTTTTTAAACATGTGCAATTCGCAGTGAGCTTATGTTATCCCAGGGGATTAAACAAAGCACAAGGTCAGATGCTCTGTGTTGGAGGTTTGGACCTTAGTTTCAGTTGCTTTTCGCATAGCTAGGTGTATGTGGCTCTCTCCAGTGTTTGTAAAGTGAACAAGTTCTCCGTTCATGTCGGTAATCACACTAATTCAAACACTGTACACAAACAAACTTTATAAGTAAAAAATAAATCCGACGCATTCGAAGCCTCAGGCGCCACTGTAAATAAATACCTGGATAACGCTGGGTTCCTCACGTAGTCAGGGAGTATGGAATCTGCCTGTTGCTGTTTAGTATAAATAAATATCTGGTTAACGCTGGGTTCCTCTCCTAGTCTAGGAATATGAAATCTACCTGTTGCTGTTTTGCTTAGAGAAACTTTTCTGTCTCAAAGAAATTTATTATATTCGAACTCAGAATATGTTAAAGAATTCTGCAGCAAGCCGATGTTAAGGATATTGGTCAGTTGTTTTGGGATCCATTCTTTTACCCTTCTTACTCGTATATATAGGAATCATATGCGCTTTCTTCCAGTCGCTTGGGACGTTGCCTTCGGCGAGAGATTCGCGATAAATGCAAGCTAAATAAGGCGCCAATCTCTGTATGCAAAAGTCCAGGTTCGATTTCTGGCCTGGCAAAGAGTTTCAATTTCCAGTACATATTCAGAGTTTATACAGCAATTTCAAGAAATTTCACTTTAGAATAATTTCTGTGTCTGTGTTACTTATTTACCTTTTATCGCCTCAATAATCCAAAAGAATTTATTCGTGGTCAGTTATCATCGTGTGTTATTGCGACCTGTTAACACTTACTATCTGTCATGCACAATTTATCATCATACCTTCAACGCACATAATAACGTGCTAGTTGCACGTAATCCACACTAAACGGAAAAGAAGAATAGTCAATTGAAGAAGTATGTTGCTTGGTACACTACAACAGCAACCATGTGCACAGTTTATCTACATCTACATGGATACTCTACAAATCACATTTAAGTGCCTGGCAGGGGTTTCATCAACCACCTTCACAACTCTGTAGTATTCCAATCCCATATAGCGCGTGGAAAGAGTGAACTATATCTTTCCATACGAGCTCTGATTTGCCTTCTTTAACGTGGTGATCGTTTCTCCCTATGTAGGAATTTCGTGAGAAGATTCCGTTGCAACAAAAGACGCCTTTCATTTAATGATTGCCAGCCCAAATCCTGTACCATCTCTGTGACACTCTCTCCCATATTTCGCGATAATACAAAACGTGCTGCCTTTCTTTGAACTTTTTCGATGTACTCCGTCAGTCTTATCTGGTAAGAATCCCACACCGCGCAGCAGTATTCTAAAAGAGGACAGACAAGCGTAATGTAGGCAGTCTCCTTAGTAGGTCTTTGGTTAGCCTTCCCCACATTTTCTATGTGTTGTTGTTGTGGACTTCAGTCCTGAGACTGGTTTGATGCAGCTCTCCATGCTACTCTATCCTGTGCAACCTTCTTCATCTCCCAGTACCTACTGCAACCTACATCCTTCAGAATCTGCTTAGTGTATTCATCTCTTGGTCTCCCCCTACGATTTTTACCCTCCACGCTGCCCTCCAATACTAAATTGGTGATCCCTTGATGCCTCAGAACATGTCCTACCAACCGATCCCTTCTTCTGGTCAAGTTGTGCCACAAACTTCTCTTCTCCCCAATCCTATTCAATACTTCCTCATTAGTTATGTGATCTACCCATCTAATCTTCAGCATTCTTCTGTAGCACCACATTTCAAAAGCTTCTATTCTCTTCTTGTCCAAACTATTTACCGTCCATGTTTCACTTCCATACATGGCTACACTCAATACAAATACTTTCAGAAATGACTTCCTGACACTTAAATCTATAGTCGATGTTAACAAATTTCTCTTCTTCAGAAACGCTTTCCTTGCCATTGCCAGTCTACATTTTATATCCTCTCTACTTCGACCATCATCAGTTATTTTGCTCCCCAAATAGCCCGACTTAATTCGACTACATTCCATTATCCTCGTTTTGCTTTTGTCGATGTTCATCTTATATCCTCCTTTCAAGATACCATCCATTCCGTTCAACTGCTCTTCCAAGTCCTTTGCTGTCTCTGACAGAATTACAATGTCATCGGCGAACCTCAAAGTTTTTATTTCTTCTCCATGGATTTTAATACCTACTCCAAATTTTTCTTTTGTTTCCTTTACTGCTTGCTCAATATACAGATTGAATAACATCGGGGAGAGGCTACAACCCTGTCTTACTCCCTTCCCAACCGCTGCTTCCCTTTCATGTTCCTCGACTCTTATAACTGCCATCTGGTTTCTGTACAAATTGTAAATAGCCTTTCGCTCCCTGTATTTTACCCCTGCCACCTTTAGAATTTGAAAGAGAGTATTCCAGTCAACATTGTCAAAAGCTTTCTCTAAGTCTACAAATGCTAGAAACGTAGGTTTGCCTTTCCTTAATCTTTCTTCTAAGATAAGTCGTAAGGTCAGTATTGCCTCACGTGTTCCCATTTTTCTACGGAATCCAAACTGATCCTCCCCGAGGTCGGCTTCTACTAGTTTTTCCATTCGTCTGTAAAGAATTCGTGTTAGTATTTTGCAGCTGTGGCTTATTAAACTGATTGTTCGGTAATTTTCACATCTGTCAGCACCTGCTTTCATTTGGAATTGGAATTATTATATTCTTTTTGAAGTCTGAGGGTATTTCACCTATTTCATACATCTTGCTCACCAGATGGTAGAGTTTTGTCAGGACTGGCTCTCCCAAGGCCGTCAGTAGTTCCAATGGAATGTTGTCTACTCCGGGGGCCTTGTTTCGACTCAGGTCTTTCAGTGCTCTGTCAAACTCTTCACGCAGTATCGTATCTCCCATTTCATCTTCATCTGCATCCTCTTCCATTTCCATAATACTGTCCTCAAGTACATCGCCCTTGTATAGACCCTCTATATACTCCTTCCACCTTTCTGCTTTCCCTTCTTTGCTTAGAACTGGGTTTCCATCTGAGCTCTTGATGTTCATACAAGTGGTTCTCTTTTCTCCAAAGGTCTCTTTAATTTTCCTGTAGGCAGTATCTATCTTACCCCTAGTGAGACAAGCCTCTACTTCCTTACATTTGTCCTCTAGCCATCCCTGTTTAGCCATTTTGCACTTCCTGTCGATCTCATTTTTGAGACGTTTGTATTCCTTTTTGCCTGCTTCATTTACTGCATTTTTATATTTTCTCCTTTCATCAATTAAATTCAATATTTCTTCTGTTACCCAAGGATTACTACTAGCCCTCGTCTTTTTACCTACTTGATCCTCTGCTGCCTTCACTACTTCATCTCTCAAAGCTACCCATTCCTCTTCTACTGTATTTCTTTCCCCCATTACTGTCAATTGTTCCCTTATGATCTCCCTGAAACTCTGTACAACCTCTGGTTCTTTCAGTTTACCCAGGTCCCATCTCCTTAACTTCCCACCTTTTTGCAGTTTCTTCAGTTTAATCTACAGGTCATAACCAATAGATTGTGGTCTGAGTCCATATCTGCCCTTGGAAATGTCTTACAATTTAAAACCTGGTTCCTAAATCTCTGTCTTACCATTACATAATCTATCTGATACCTTTTAGTGTCTCCAGGGTTCTTCCATGTATACAACCTTCTTTTATGATTCTTAAACCAAGTGTTAGCTATAATTAAGTTGTGCTCTGTGCAGAACTCTACCAGGCGGCTTCCTCTTTCATTTCTTAGCCCCAATCCATATTCACCTACTACGTTTCCGTCTCTCCCTTTTCCTATACTCGAATTCCAGTCACCCATGACTATTAAATTTTCGTCTCCCTTCACTATCTGAATAATTTCTTTTATTTCATCATACATTTCTTCAATTTCTTCGTCATCTGCAGAGCTAGTTGGCATATAAACTTGTACTACTGTAGTAGGTGTGGGCTTCGTACCTATCTTGGCCACAATAATGCGTTCACTATGCTGTTTGTAGTAGCTTACCCGCATTCCAATTTTCCTATTCATTATTAAACCTACTCCTGCATTACCCCTATTTGACTTTGTGTTTATAACCCTGTAGTCACCTGACCAGAAGTCTTGTTCCTCCTGCCACCGAACTTCACTAATTCCCACTATATCTAACTTCAACCTATCCATTTCCCTTTTTAAATTTTCTAACCTACCTGCCCGATTAAGGGATCTGACATTCCACGCTCCGATCCGTAGAACGCCAGTTTTCTTTCTCCTGATAACGACATCCTCTTGAGTAGTCCCCGCCCGGAGATCCAAATGGGGGACTATTTTACCTCCGGAATATTTTACCCAAGAGGACGCCATCATCATTTAATCATACAGTAAAGCTGCATGCCCTCGGGAAAAATTACGGCCGTAGTTTCCCTTTGCTTTCAGCCGTTCGCAGTACCAGCACAGCAAGGCCGTTTTGGTTATCGTTACAAGGCCAGATCAGTCAATCATCCAGACTGTTGCCCTTGCAACTACTGAAAAGGCTGCTGCCCCTCTTCAGGAACCACACGTTTGTCTGGCCTCTCAACAGATACCCCTCCGTTGTGGTTGTACCTACGGTACGGCTATCTGTATCGCTGAGGCACGCAAGCCTCCCCACCAACGGCAAGGTCCATGGTTCATGGGGGGGGGGGGGGGATTTTCTATGTGTTCTTTCCAATTTAAGTTGTTCGTAATTGTAATACCTAGGTAATTAGTTGAATTTACGGCTTTTAGATTAGACCTATTTATTGTGTAACCGAAGTTTAACGAGTTCCCTTTAGCACTCATGTTTTTCAGTTTGTTTTGATCTTCTGATGACTTTATTAGTCGATAAACGACAACGTCATCTGCAAACAACCGAAGACGGCTGCTCATATTGTCTCCCAAATCGTTTATATAGATAAGGAACAGCAAAGGGCCTGTAACACTACCTTGGGGAACGCCGGAAATCACAACAGTTTTACTCGATGACTTTCCGTCAGTTACTACGAACTGTGACCTCTCTGACAGGAAATCGCAAATACAGTAACATAAGTGAGACGATATTCCATAAGCATGCAATTTTACTACGAACCGCTTGTGTAATACAGTATCGAAAGCCTTCCGGAAATTCGGGAATACGGAATCGATCTGAAATCCCTTGTGAATAGCGCTCAGCACTTCATGTGATCATATAGCCAGTTGTGTTTCACAGGGACGATGTTATCTAAACCCGTATTGACTGTGTGTCAATAGACCGTTTTCATCGATGTAATTCGTAATGTTCGAACACAATATATGTTCTAAAATCCTGCTGCATATTGACGTTAACGATATGGGCCTGTAATTTAGTGGATTACTCCAACTACCTTTTTTGAATATTGGTGTGAGCTATGCAACTTTCCAGTCTTTGGGTACGGATCTTTCGTCGAGCGAATGGTTGTATATGATTGTTAAGTATGGAGCTAATGCATCAGCATACTCGGAAAGGAACGTAATTGCTATACAGTCTGCACCAGAAGACTTGCTTTTATTAAGTGATTTGAGTTGCTTCACTACTCCGAGGATATTTACTTCTACAGTTGCTTAATATATTCAGACGCTCGGTATTCACAACTGTCTCCGGCGGTGGTGGAGAGAAGCATTCTGCCTGTGCTCCTGGCCGGGCGGAATATCGGCGGCGCCAGCGATGCAGCACTGGGTTTTCCCGACGCTGCCAACGATGGTGGGACCAGCGCCATAGCCGAGGGAAAATGTGTGCCTGGTAGTCCTAGCTGCATTGCCGCATGAATGAAATCCTGCCGGACACGGGTGCTCTCCCGAATATGTCGTACTCCACATTTTTGGCTTCAGTCCCGGATCTGATTATTAGATGTCAGTCATTTACTGGGCCAGGTAAAGTTTCCCTATGTGGCAAGAGTACAATTATTATTCGACCCGTTCTGACAGAGCTTTTATATTTGCATGGTCACGTTTATACACTCTTAAGACAAAGAAAAAAAAAAAAAAAGGACGCACCACAAAGGAATTTTCCGAATCGGACACCTATTGGTAGATGTGGTTTACATGTACAGACAAACAAATAATTACAATTTCAGAAAAAATTGACTATTTATTCCAGAGGAAGTGCTCCAAAAATTGAGAAAATTAATAACGCGTTGTTCCATCTCTGGCCTTACGTAACAGTTACGCCTCGACATTGATTGACAGCGCTGTTGTTCGTCCTCCTGAGAGGTATCGTGTCAAATTCTATCACTCTGGTACGTCTGATCGTCAAAAATCCCGAGGTGGTTGGAGGGTCCTACCCATAATGCTCCAAACGATATGAATTGGTGGGAGATCGGGTGAACGTGGTAGGGTTTGGCAAGCACGAAGGCATCAGCATACGTATGCTTGGACATTATCTTGCTGAAATGTAAGGCTAGGATGGCTTACCATGAAGGGCAACAAAGCGAGGTGTAGAATATCGTACCACTGTGCTGAAAGGGTGGATGACAACCAAACGGGTCCTGCTGTGAAAAGAAATGGCAGCCCAGAGCGTCACTCCTGGTTGTCGGGAAATGTGGCGGGCGATAGTCAGATTGGTGTCCCGTTGCTGTTAGGGGTGTCTCCAGACACATATTGCGCCTGTAATCTCACTGACTGGAGTAGAACTGCCTTCAGTGATAAGCCCCCCTTGGAACAGAGTCCTGTTGACCAGCGATGACGGGTCTGGAGACGTCACGGGCACTGGTGGGCTACCAACGCGACTGTCGCCCCCCATATGGCCCGACAGCCAGGAGTGACGGTCTAGACTGCCATTTTCTTACATAGCAGGACCCCTCTGGTTGTCTACATCTACATCTACATCCACATCCATACTCCGCAACCCACCTGACGGTGTGTGGCGGAGGGTACCTTCAGTACCTCTATCGGTTCTCCCTTCTACTCCAGTCTCGTATTGTTCGTGGAAAGATGGATTGTCGGTATGCCTCTGTGTGGTCTCTAATCTCTCTGATTTTATCCTCATGGTCTCTTCGCGAGATATACGTAGGAGCGAGCAATATACTGCTTGACTCTTCGGTGAAGGTATGTTCTCGAAACTTTGACAAAAGCCCGTGCCGAGCTACTGAGCGTCTCTCCTGCAGAGTCTTCCACTGGAGTTTATCTATCATCTCCGTAACGCTTTCGCGATTACTAAATGATCCCGTAACGAAGCGCGCTGCTCTCCGTTGGATCTTCTCTATCTCTTGTATCAACCCTATCTGGTACGGATCCCACACTGCTGAGCAGTATTCAAGCAGTGGGCGAACAAGTGTACTGTAACCTACTTCCTTTGTTTTCGGATTGCATTTCCTTAGGATTCTTCCAATGAATCTCAGTCTGGCATCTGCTTTACCGACGATCAACATTATATGATCATTCCATTTTAAATCACTCCTAATGCGTACTCCCAGATAATTTGTGGTATTAACTGCTTCCAGTTGCTGACCTGCTATTTTGTAGCTAAATGATAAAGGATCTATCTTTCTGTGTATTCGCAGCACATTACACTTGTCTACATTGAGATTCAATTGCCATTCCCTGCGCCATGCGTCAATTCGCTGCAGATCCTCCTGCATTTCAGTACAATTTTCCATTGTTACAACCTCTCGATACACCACAGCATCATCTGCAAAAAGCCTCAGTGAACTTCCGATGTCATCCACCAGGTCATTTATGTATATTGTGAATAGCAACGGTCCTATGATACTCCCCTGCGGCACACCTGAAATCACTCTTACTTCGGAAGACTTCTCTCCATTGAGAATAACATGCTGCTTCCTGTTATCTAGGAACTCCTCAATCCAATCACACAATTGGTCTGATAGTCCATATGCTCTTACTTTGTTCATTAAACGACTGTGGGGAACTGTATCGAACGCCTTGCGGAAGTCAAGAAACACGGCATCTACCTGTGAACCCGTGTCTATGGCCCTCTGAGTCTCGTGAACGAATAACGCGAGCTGGGTTTCACATGACCGTCTTTTTCGAAACCCATGCTGATTCCTACAGAGTAGATTTCTAGTCTCCAGAAAAGTCATTATACTCGAACACAATACGTGTTCCAAAATTCTACAACTGATCGACGTTAGAGATATAGGTCTATAGTTCTGCACATCTGTTCGACGTCCCTTCTTGAAAACGGGGATGACCTGTGCCCTTTTCCAATCCTTTGGAACGCTACGCTCTTCTAGAGACCTACGGTACACCGCTGCAAGAAGGGGGGCAAGTTCCTTCGCGTACTCTGTGTAAAATTGAGCTGGTATCCCATCAGGTCCAGAGGCCTTTCCTCTTTTGAGCGATTTTAATTGTTTCTCTATCCCTCTGTCGTCTATTTCGATATCTACCATTTTGTCATCTGTGCGACAATCTAGAGAAGGAACTACAGTGCAATCTTCCTCCGTGAAACAACTTTGGAAAAAGACATTTAGTATTTCGGCCTTTAGTCTGTCATCCTCTGTTTCAGTACCATTTTGGTCACAGAGTGTCTGGACATTTCCTTTTGATCCACCTACCGCTTTGACATAACACCAAAATTTCTTAGGATTTTCTGCCAAGTCAGTACATAGAACTTTACTTTCGAATTCATTGAACGCCTCTCGCATAGCCCTCCTCACACTACATTTCGCTTCGCGTAATTTTTGTCTCATCCGAGACAGCACAGCGGTACGTCGGCGATATTCTACATTCAGTTTTGTTGCCCTTTATGGCAAGCCATCCTGGGCTTACATTTCACCAAGATAATGCCCGCCCTACACGGCGAGAGTCTCTACTGTTTGTATTTGTGCATGCCAAACCGTACCTCAAGCCAGAAATGTCGTCGGGTCTCTCCCCAATTGAGAACATTTGGAGCATTATGGCAGGCCCCTCCTGCCAACCTGGGATTTTGACGATCTAAAGTGCCATATTTCTTATTGGGCGCTCCTTCTCCTCCTGTGATCTCTCAAGTACATTTTCCTTTTTTCTGAAACTAAATCTGCCCGGTATATCCTTCATATCTACAGATACTTCAAGTTTCTGGGACAAAATTTTTTATAGGAACTGCTCTTCTGTCAGTCTCTTTACAGTGGTCAAACGACCCTCAGCGTCGCCTGTTCTTGAGTCGCTGAAAAATTTGATTCCTTGCCACGTGTAGCAGTAGATACTGAGCTATATATTTTGTATAGTTATAGACACTACTAGCCATTAAAAGTGCTACACCAAGAAGAAATGCAGATGATAAACGGGTATTCGTTGGACAAATATATTATACTAGAACTAGCATGTGATTACAGTTTCACGCAATTTGGGTGCATACATCCTGAGAAATCAGTACCCAGAACAATCACCTCTGGCCGAAATAACCACCTTGATACGCCTGGGAATTGAGTCAAACAGAGCTTGGATGTCGTGTACAGGTACAGCTGCCCATGCAGCTTCAACACGATACCACAGTTCATCGAGAGTAGTGACTGGCGTATTGTGACGAGCCAGTCGCTCGGCGTCCATTGACCAGACGTTTTCAGTTGGTGAGAGATCTGGAGAATGTGCTGGGCAGGGCAGCAGTCGAACTTTTTCTGTATCCAGGAAGGCCCGTACATGACCTGCAATAAACGGTCGTGCTATATCCCGCTGAAATGTAGGGTTAAGCAGGGATCGAATGAAGGGTAGAGCAACGGGTCGTAACACATCTGAAATGTAACGACCATTGTTCAAAGAGCCGTCAGTGGGAACAAGAAGTGACCGAGACGTGTAACCAATGGCACCCCATACCATCACGCCGAGCAATACGCCAGTATGGCGAAGACGAATACACGCTTCCAATGTGCGTTCACCGCAATGTCGCCAAACAAGGATGCGACCATCATGATGCTGTAAACAGAACCTGGATTCATCCGAAAAAATGACGTTTTGCCATTCGAGCGCCCAGGTTCGGCGTTGAGTTCACCATCGTAGGCGCTCCTGTCTGTGATGCAGCGTCAAGGGTAACCGCAGCCATTGTCTCCGAGCTGATAGTCCATGCTACTGCAAACGTTGTCGAAGTGTTTGTGCAGATGGTTGTTGTCTTGCAGACGTCCCCATCAGTTGACTCAGGGATAGAGACGTGGCTGCAAGATCCGTTACAGCCATGCGGATAAGATGCCTGTCATCTCCACTGCTAGTGATACGAGGCCGTTGGGATCCATCACGGCGTTCCGTATTACCCTCCTGAACCCACCGATTTCATATTCTGCTAACAGTCATTGGATCTCGACCAAGGCGAGCAGCAGTGTCGCGATACGATAATCCGCAATCGCGATAGGCTACAATCCGACCTTTATCAAAGTCGGAAACGTGATGGTACGCATTTCTTCTCCTTACACGAGGCATCACAACAACGTTACACCAGACAACGCCAGTCAGCTGCTGTTTGCGTATGAGAAATCGCTTGGAAACTTTCCTCATGTCAGCACGTTGTAGGTGTCGCCACCGGCGCCAACCTTGTGTGACTCCTCTGAAAAGCTAATCATTTGCATATCACAGCATCTTCTTCATGTCGGTTAAATTTCGCGTCTGTAGCACGTCATCTTCGTGGTGTAGCAATTTTAAAGTCCAGTAGTGTACTTCTGCACTGTTGGTACGCACCACCGCCTTGAACGGCTACTCTCACGTTGATTGAAACGAAACATTGCAATTGACTAATATACTTGCAAGCCAAATCATTATGAGCACCGTCCACAGAAAAGTTAAACTTTGCCTGGTGACATTGCAGACACTGGACGCACTAAGGAAAGAATGTAAGCGAAACAGACATGAATGGGAAATCATTCCAGAGCCGACATGGGCAAGAAGTGAGGAAGTCCACTGACTTCAGCGACATTCAGAAAGGCGAGATGGTTATGACCCTACTTCTGTGACCGAGCAACTCCGTTATGGACAAACTATGGTCTGATTAAAATTACTTGGTAGTTGACACTTCATGCGTTGGAGCTGGTTTCCTCCAATCCGAACGCTGAATGTCACACCGGAACCTTTCGACTTTGCCAAACTGACACAACAGCTGGTCATTTCATTCCAATTCTTTGTCCAGTATTTTTCTTGATGTGTTCGGGTCCTGAATTATGGGTCAGGCATATTTGTTTCGTATTTCATCACACACATACACATAAAAAAGTCTTGTTTCACCCCAGTTCCCAGAGCTCCTGAAGATAGACATTGACTGTGGATATTCTGTCACAGACACAGTTCCTTTGACTGTTCAGAAATATCACTAAACCCGCCCAAATATGTAAACAACTTTACATGGGCAACGCCTATCAGACAGAAGGGGTCCGACAGCTGATCAGTTCCAGTCATTCCACCAGGACGGAGGTACACAGTTCGTGTTGCCTGTAGTTCAACCATGCCTATATGCTCAATATCGCGGTTCGATCACGTCCGCATTGTTACATTCTGCCAGGAAGGGCTCTCAACAAGGGGAGTGACCAGGCATCTCGGAGTGAACCAAAGCGATGATGTTCGGATATGGAGAAACTATCAATGACATACCTCGATCAGGCCGCCCAAGGGCTACTATTGCAGTGGACAACAGCTACTTGCGGATTATGACTCGGAAGAACCACTACAGCAATGCCACCATGATGAATAATGGTTTTCGTTCTGCCACAGGGCGTAGTGTTACGACTCAAACTGTGCGCAACAGGCTGCATGACGCGCAACTTCACTCCTGACGTCCATGGCGAGGTCCGTGCAGCGCGGTACAGATGGGCCCAACAACATGTCGAATGCACCGCTCAGGATTGGCATCACGTTCTCTTCACCAATGAGTGCCGCATATGCCTTCAACCAGACAACCGTCGGTGACGTGTTTGGAGGCAACTCGGTCAGGCTGAACGCCTTAGACAAACTGTCCAGCGAGTGTGGCAAGGTGGAGGTCCCTTGCTGTTTTGGGGTGGCATTATGTGGGGCCGACGTACACCGCTGGTGGTCATGGAAGGTACCGTAACGGCAGAACAATACGTGAATGCCATCCTCCGACCGATACTGCAACCATATCGGCAGCATGTTGACGAGGCATTCGTTTTCATGGACGACAATTCGCGCTCCCATCGTGCACATCTTGTGAATGAATTCCTTCAGGATAACGACATCGCCAGAGTGGCCAGGATGTTCTCCAGACATGAATCGTATCGAACATGCTTAGGGTAGACTGAAAAGGGCTGTTGATGGACGACGTGACCTACCAACCACTCTGAAGGATCTACGCCGAATCGCCATTGAGGAGTGGAACAATCAGGACCAACAGCGCCTTGATGAACTTGTGGATAGAATGGCACGACGAATACGGGCATGCATCAATGCAAGCGGACGTGCTAATGGGTATTACGGGTACTGGTGTCTACAGCAGTCTGGACCACCACCTCTGAAGGTCTTGCTGTATGGTGGTACAACATGCAATGTGTGGTTTTCGTGAGCAACAAAAAGGGTGGATCTCTATTCCAATTTTCTGTATAGGTTTCGGAACTCTCGGAATCGAGGTGATGCAAAACTTTTTTTGATGTGTGTGATAACCAAACACACACACACACACACACACACACACACGATGCTTATAAATAACAAACGTTTCATACACAGCACTGATTAAAGACTAATGGATACTTCCGCACTAGACGCGATAAAGTGTCACACAGACAGTAGTTTAGCTTGAGGTCTGTAGTTCGTCATTGCGGCAGGGTGACTACAGTGATAAATATAACTACTTAACTCAGTGTTGCAGGGTAGCGCAAGAGATAGTGTAATAATTTACCACGTTGATGGTTGTAGGTTTCTAAATCTAATAAAAAGAACTTTGCTGTTTTTATTCAATTAATTATTTTAAATGTAAATTTTTATTTCTAATTCTGTGCCACGTCATTTTCATCACCGTATTGACTTTATTTTCTCTTATTTCTCTTCCTAACGTTCTTTTTTCGTTTGGAATCTGCCCGTGTCGCCCACAATCTGTAATCGAGTGTCAACCAGGACCGCTCATCGGTTGATAACTCGGCAGCTCGTGGAGTTAGTTTGAGGATAGTTTTAGATAACCAATAATAGCGAGAAATTACAGTTAGCTTATAGCGCTGAAACCGATTGTGTCTGCCTTGAGTTTGCTCGTAGATGTTAGCTTTAATAGCTGTGATCAAAGTGTTCGCGATTTTAATTCCGGCACAGATTGTTGACCGCCATTTTCTTGCATACTCAACACACTAGCTTAGGACATGAGTTTAAATTCAGGGCTATAAAACGCGTCGGCTATAAACGCGTCATCTGCCACAGTTCAGTCATTGGTCGCTTAAAATCAGCTGTCAACAGAGCGTCTCGTATTTCTGATATTCCTCGCACGGTAGCCGGCAACCGACGTGGCAATACTGTAGTAGCAAGATGTTCGTTAGCACACCGTTCAGTGCACACTGACGGTCCCTACATGTTTCCATACTGACATGGCGACATCTTCAGCAACGACGTGAGTGCGCACGGGATCATCGAGACTGGACAATGGATCAAAGGACTGTGTCGGCTGGTCGGATGAATTACGTCGACCAGATCGATAGTTGTGTCCAGATTCGCCGTCATACGAGAGAACGGCTGCTCGAAACGTGCACCGCAGCACTAACGCGGGCGTGTGGGAGGGGTGTTGTGCTGTGGAGGACATTAATCCAGGCTTCCGCGGGACCTGTGGCAGTAACTGAAAGCTCCATTACAGCTGTGGCCTATGTGGGCCACCTGCTGCCCTTAATGCTTGATGTCTTCCCCGACGGTGATGGCATCTTCCAGCAAGACAACTGTCGGGGTCACTAACACAGAATCGTGTTACAGTGGTTTGAGGCACGTTGAGGTTCCACGATGACATTTTAATTCTGTCAGAGACAGCAAAGGACTTGGAAGAGCAGTTTAACGGAATGGACGGTGTCTGGAAAGGAGGATATAAGATGAACATCAACAAAAGCAAAACGAGGATAATGGAATGTAGTCGAATTAAGTCGGGTGATGCTGAGGGAATTAGATTAGGAAATGAGACACTTAAAGTAGTAAAGGAGGTTTGCTGTTTTGGGAGCAAAATAACTGATCATGGTCGAAGTAGAGAGGATATAAAATGTAGACTGGCAATGGCAAGGAAAGCGTTTCTGAAGAAGAGAAACTTGTTAACACCGAGTATAGATTTAAGTGCCAGGAAGTCGTTTCTGTAAGTATTTGTATGGAGTGTAGCCATGTATGGAAGTGAAACATTGACGATAAAGAGTGTAGACAAGAAGAGAATAGAAGCTTTTGAAATGTGATGCTACAGAAGAATGCTGAAGATTAAATGACTAGATCACATAACTAATGACGAGGAACTGAACAGAATTGGTAAGAAGAGGAGTTTGTGGCACAACTTGACAAGAAGAAGGGACCAGTTGGTAGGACATGTTCTGAGGCATAAAGTGATCACAAATTTAGCATTGGAGGGCAGCGTGGAGGGTAAAAATCGTAGAGGGAGACCAAGAGATGAATACACCAAACAGATTCAGAAGGATGTAGGTTGCAGTAGGTACTGGGAGATGAAGAAGCTTGCACAGGATAGAGTATCATGGAGAGCTGCATCAAACCAGTCTCAGGACTGAAGACAACAACAACAACAACACCTTTTGGCTTCATCGGTGCACGGTGCAGTGTTGTTTACGTAAAGGGGTTTCGGCTCAATTACGAATCATGTTCAAGTGTATTTAGTTTCTGTGTCAAGGAGAAGACGATCATCAAACAAAATATATAAGTGGACTACATGCATAGTTGTTAGTCGGAATAAAAAGAAACACAGCATTTTATTATGTAACTGTGCTATACTCCGCACAAACACTTAATACTCTTGAAAATCACTCGTTATTTATGGCGAAACCCGTCGTGTAGATAATATTACTACGTGTTTGTGAACTGCGATATATCATTAGAATCAGCGTCGAATTGATAGCGGCGGAAGGACTATGACGATCTCTGAGCATCACTCGCGTGCAAGGGAATAGTTTGCAATTTCGTGAGGCTCATGCCGGCTAGAAAACCCTGGTCAGACGAGTCACCATTTCAGTTGATAAGAGCTGACGGTATGGGTCTTGCGTGGCGCAGACCCCATGAAGCCAATCTTAAGTATCCATCATTTCTGGGGATGGATATCTGGCATTCCTTAATGCTGGTACTTCGGATTCTTAGACGAAACAGCAGGGACCGGTTTCAGACGCCTTCCTGGATATTTACTTATTCCATGTCGACAATGGCGCAGTGACCTCTGATAATAGCACAAAGTTGTAAAATGCTAAGCCACTGAGAGCAAAATTCGCTTTGTTGGTGCCTCTTCTAACTTAATCCTTCATACCTTCTTCAGCATGTGCTTCTTCCCATTCTTTGATGACTTTTTCGTAGGAAAGAGTTGAAGAGGAATGGAGACAGGATATCCCCTTTGCCTTACGCTCGTTTTGATTTCAGGTTGTTCGTAATCCTGCCCACTAATTTAACGTTTGAGTTTCGGTGTATTAGAACCGCTTTTCTTAACAATAATATCTTACTAGCCGTTCCTATTTATATAATAATGCCATCAAATATGCTCCTGTCGACAGAATCATAAATTTTCATGAAGTCCACCAATACTGCTACGTGTACCTTCTTTTTTGAGTTCTGTCCTTTGTTAGTGTTTTCAGTTTCCTAATTTCTTGCAACAGTTGACAATGTCTTTTGATTCAAAACTTCAACCGAATGCAGTTCTTGTCTGGAGTTCATTCATTGTTGAAATACGTTTTTTTCACTATGTACAACCAAAGTAGTTGGCCTTGTAGTAACACATTGGACTTGTTTTCGAATCCCAGTCGGGTCAGTAAGATTCCAGTTTTGCGTGGTTTCCACTGCATAGCTTCAGACACTCACCGGAAGGGTTCCTTTGCAGAGAACACGACCAGTTTCCTTCCCCAGTCCGACCTTATTCTTGGTCTGAAAGAATCTCTTCGTAGAAGGAACTTTAAACTCAATCTTCGTACATTACGTTGTCAATTCTTTAAATATTGAGACAAGTAAGCCAAATATTGGTACGAAACTTATTTTTCGTTATCAACAGCTACAGCAAGTGAAGACATCTGTTCTTGAATTTCACTTCAGTTATTATGCTGTACTTCAGGAGACATTATTTAGCGACTCTATGATCGTGTGCTGCGTAGAACGTATCACACGGCCCCAGATGTCTGGTGATACTACGTTACACAACTCGCTTCCTCGGTTGATTTAGATCACACTAAAAAATAAAGCCCTACTGACAGAAAAAAGGGAAAGACCATGCGAAGTCAAGGAAACGTGAAGTACGATTGGGAAAACAAGAAAATGATAACGACGCCAGTCAAGAATCAGATAAAAGGAACTAATTATTGGCTTAGCAATGGCGAAGAAGAGAGTTATATGTACAACATGACGGAATTAGTTCTTAAATAATGTCATAGTAAACATTTTTATTTCGGAAACTTTATTCGTGTAGGAACGCGTTGTCATAATTAGTACTATTCCAGTCATAGTTTCACGCTATATTGAACGAAAGATGTTTTATGAAGGTAATGCTGATTTGCTGATGGGACTGTAGATCAAGTAATTCTGCCTTCGATAGTAATATTTCTTCCATGTTTCAATAACAGAGTTACTGACATCGTTCCAAGCAATCAGTGGGGATTTTATCTTCTCGTTACTTTTTAACCGTGTATAATCTCTGAAAAGTTCTTTATTTAAATGAGTGTGGCTGTACTTAAATTGCAGGATGACTGAGAAGATGAAACTTCTCCGTTATTTGATTCTGAAACAGCTGAGTAAGACTGAACGTACTGAGCCTACTTTTTCATTACTTTTTCTTATCATGTCAACATTGACCCACAATATTCTATCGCAACGCAATCTGACTGCTCAAAAAAATTACAACCTGACTTCAAATAATTAATTCAAGAGAACGGCACTGACTAAAAAGAAATCTTAACAATAACCTATACATTTCATTAAGAACTTACCTCACAAAATCTTCATTACGCGAACTACTGCAATACAGCGAGCGTCAGTGCTGCCAGCTAAATAACAGATTCTACCTACTGAAGCCACTAACTACTAAGAGCCACGCGGTTAGCAAAGGAAAGATTTTGTTGCAGACCAAATAACATATTTTTTACCTTAATAACTTGACATCCTGTTCAAACACGAATATAAATCGTCATTGACATCTAGTACAAAGGTATATAATCATGAATAATATTCAATCTCCAAGTCGAACATGTACAGATCGTTAGCTTACGCTAACACTTCTACCCTCCATCAGTGCTAACTTCTCACATCTAACATCCATCACTGCTGGCTGTTGACCTCCAACTGCCCAACACTACTTCCATCACTGTTGGCGACGAACTTCCAACTGCCCAACACTACTGGCGATTAACTTCCAACAACGAGTCCATCACAGCCACAGAGTCTCTTACAAAGAAAGCGCAGTCAGAGATCCAATGCAAAGCGCTACACAGCCCTATCAACACAGAAGCTGCCCACTTACATCTCTTATGATAACCTGAGAGAAACTTAACGAATTACGACGAGTGATTACTCTGGTCATTATCAGAGTTTGCTCGCAATGATGCGGCACAGGTTGATGTCATGTGGTAATGACGTTATAATCTTGTGCCACTCAGACTGTAACTCGACAGTAATTGTCTCGGCGAATACTCAGAACAGGACATAGCTTAGAAATTTTATATGTTCTATGGTAGTGATTATATTCTCGTTGATGTTAGAGATGATGTCAAGGGAACCGTACAGAGATTTGTACTAACAATTGTTATTAGGAACTGCCGCATATTCTTACTTGTTG
This sequence comes from Schistocerca cancellata, assembly GCF_023864275.1. Classification (NCBI taxonomy): domain Eukaryota; kingdom Metazoa; phylum Arthropoda; class Insecta; order Orthoptera; family Acrididae; genus Schistocerca; species Schistocerca cancellata. The sequence goes on along the minus strand of NW_026046729.1, from coordinate 22,596,415 downwards.
TTTATATGTGACCAAATCCGAATAAATATGCTCATCATTAGAGGTATTTTGTGGTCAATAACCTTGGTGTAGCGACAAGATCTATCGTACGAGAAGTATTGGTTCTGCAACGGTTGGTTACTAGATGCCGTCTTCGAAGCAAACGACAATTCGTTATGCTAATCCTTCTGACCAGTACGGAATATCTCTTAGTATGGCGCAGTTAGAGATTTTCCTTGAGCTCACGGCTACGTCATCTATTCTATCGCAGTCACAGGTAGCACGGACGCTGTACCCTTTGCTGAGGTAAGCTGGCGCACAACTGTTCCAACTGGTTTTTCATATCGTGGATACTGACACTGAGAGGCATTTGACGTCCGGGCTGGTCACACATGTTCTGTCGGGGACAATCCTGGCGTTCTTCCTGGCCACAGAATGCCCGAACATCACGCGGGTGGTTCACAGAGGCATATCATGTGTGGACGAACATTGTTTTGTTGAAAAATGGCACCAGGATGCTGTCGCATGACAGGTAGCATACGAGGACACACGATGTCCTGATCTGTCGTTGTACCGTTAGAGGTCCCGCAGTCACTACTGTTCGTGACCTGAAGTAATACTCGATAGCTCTCTGAGCATCACGCCGCTGGGAGTAACACCGCTGTGCCTCTCCAAAACACTGGAAGGACGTGATTCCCCCCAAAGGTCATCACCATTTTCGTCGACGAAAGTCATCTGGAGCAATGCAGAACCGCGATTCATCACCAAATACAATGCAACGCAGTCATTAGCAGCCCATGCTTCCAGGTCACGGGCAGTTCTACGAAGTCAGTCCTTTGTGTTGTGTTAATGGCGGGCTGCGGATAGTACGCTAATTCCCTTGTCCAGCAGGTGTTAATCTGCGACCGACCGTGCGAAGTGGTACAGAATGTTGCCTGCAGTCCATTACCTGTCGTTGGACGGCAAGTGCAGATTAGAAGGGGATGAGATGTCCTTGGGCCAAACAGATAGTCGTTCCTAGAGGTGATGAGACGCAGTCGATTGGAATTTTTACGAAGAGTATGTCTGGTTTCACGTTCCAAAACAGCAGAACATCGGGGCACTGTCACATCTGAACGCTTTAGAAATCTGGATACTGGACGATTGGTTATGTAGGCACCCAAAATGGGGGCCCTTTGAACTCCGTCAGGTGCTGATAACGCTATCTCGCCGAGTACGCCGCATGTCTGTGTCCTTGACACTGCTTAGTCACCATCTGACAGTGTTCATGCCCCTTATATACCTTACCAGGGCTGGTAACATCTTTAAACACACTAACACACTTTGGTGGCCGTTTTGCTGGCACATAGAATTCTGTCTCTTACATATCGTCTGATAGCGTGTACTTGCACGATGTTAGCATGACATCCGACCATGTCTTCTGGGTGCTTCACTTATATACGTCTGAGTGCATGTGTGTTTGTTTGGACATCATACTTCTGTAACAAAATAATAGTCAACACTTGCGAGCCTGGATGGCAGCTGATAACACCGATAACAAAAATTCTATGTCATGTAAAGTACGATACGTAATGCGAAGATGCTAGTTATGCTGTGCAAACGTAATTAGAAACTGTTGTCGCAATCAGCATGTTAATACTGTAACTGTAGAGGTAACAGTAAGCAATTTGGTCAGTAGAAATTGCCAGAAATGCATTTTAAAGATTGAGCGCCGCGTCGAGTGTAATGTAAACATTACGTCACTTTAAAAGCAGGATAATAATTCCGCAGCGAAATTTTATTAATTTGACTTTTTACTCCCGTTGCAGTCGCTCAGTCGCTGCCTTTGTGTTTGCTCAACTGAACGCACATTTTATTCTAATGAAGTAATTTGCATGTGAATTCTAATAGTAGGAACTTTCAAAATAATTTAAAACTGAAGCTGACGTCTTTTTCTTCTTGGTGTAGAAATTCTATCCAGCGAAAGTTAGTATTCTGCTCCTTCGAGCCGAGTATTGCGTTTGAAAACTACCTAACAAATTAAGTTTTAGATAATATAACTCTGCGAAAGTTACTCTCGCTGTCTACCAATAACTGCCGAGAGTTGAGTACTGTGATCGGAGCGAAATCGTTGGAATTGCAATTAGACCTATATGTCTGCGCAACATGCGTGCAGCTGCTGACGTATCTCCTAATTACCAAGTATATATTATGAGTATAGATAGTGCATTTAGATGCCTGATCCATCACAACAATCGACAGTACACATTTCTTGTAATGGATGGGACTGGATCTGTATCCTAAATGAAAAAAAGGTGAAAACGCGAACAGAGAAATATGCATATTCAAAGCAATTAAACACTCTACGACGATAAAAAAAAAACAACGCTTCACGAAAGAAGAATTCGAATGGGACGGAATTTGGTAGATGTGGTGTACATCTACAGACAGACAAATGATTACAATTTCAGAAAAACTGGATCATCTATTCAAGAGAAAGAGCTTCACAAGCTGAGCAAATCACTAACGCTTTAGTCCACCACTGGCCATTATGAAAGCAGTTATTCTGCTTGGCATTAGTTGACGGAGTTGTTGCATGTCCTCTGCAGGGATATTGTGCCAAATTCTGTCCAATTGAAGCGCTAGATGGTCGAAATCCCGAGATGGTTGAGGGCCACATAACACTGGCCTCCCAGATCGACCAGCGCCTTGTGTCGAATTGGGACCATCACTGAACTTGGCGCACTATTCAACAATGGTGCTGCCCCTACACATTTTTCATTGTCGGACACATGTCTGCCACCGTTTTTCCTTCGGCATCCAAGAAAAGACAGAAAGGGGGTCCTGCCTGTATGCATTTGGTAACAATATCGGCATAGTTCATGCTTCTGTATTTACTGCACACTCATCGGAAAGACACGGATGTCACACCAATCCTTTCCATGCTTGTACATGTCTGTACTTGTATGTCCGCATCGGAGTCGTACTACGTTGCATATACGCTACAACAACACCTTCAAATGGAAATCTTTTGATAGCTCCTTATACCTAAGATAGTCACACAATTCTCAAAATAATACACTGCCTGACAAAAAGAGTGAAGAATCCAGAAAACATAGCCAGGCAGTGTAACTTCGTACGCTTACACATCATCGGTGGATATGTGAATGATGCGAGTTGCTACTCTCTGTTACAGTTTGGTCGACCACCAGAGTGCATTAATAGTGTCCTTGTTTAGAGTTGTTACCAGGAATGATACGAGTATGTAAGGAACATGAACATCACCACGTGTAGTTTGATCACCGTTAAGGACACGAAGAAGCCACATACTCGTGTTAGACAGAGGTATATGCTCCTGACGATGTTTGTACGGAGTCCCACTGTAGGTCTACATTTGGCCGTCTGGTCGAACCAAGCAATATCCAGTATTGTGGGGCCTTCACATGTGACAGTGGCCTGACGTTGGACTACATGGAACATGAGAGCATACATACTCATCCTCGAGGTTTTGATTTAGCACGTCTGAGCACAGCAAGGCAAATGTCGTATTGTGCATCACGGACATCTTAACTAACCTCTCCACAACTGCATGCGCCACCTGAAAACAAGTAATACACTCCGTGGAACATTATGAGTAATTGCTTGCCATTGGCAGCAGCTGGATAAGGAAATTACTAATCCATGCCTAGTCTGCCCTTAAGACCACAAAAGAAACAGCTGAATTTGATGTGGTGCCGCGACTGGGAAGTATAGCTGCTGATAAATGGCGTGGCATTGTCTTCAGTGGTGAAGACCTCGATGACCATCATCGGCGAGTATAGCAACGACTTGGGGACTAGCCACATTCTTCCACTACTTCAGAGAGGCATCAAATTGAGGGCGGGGGCCATGGACTACGATACCAGGTCACAGTTGGTAGTTATTGTGGGAACTCTGACTGTACAGTACTAATCATGAACCTCCAGCGTCCACATGTGTTACTTCTCATACGACAGTACTGTGGTGCCATTTTTCACCAGAACAATGCTCATCTAGACGTGGCACATATGTCTATTAAGTTTATGCATGATACTGAGACTTCCGTGTCCAGCAAGATCCCCAGATTTGTTCTCTTATAAAACAAGTGTCGGACTAGTTCAGAAGTGAGTTCTATTCCAGTGCCATTAACCACGATGGCAAGGATACATGCAACTATTGTGGGCCAGATAGCCTCAAGAGAGGCTACACCAACTTTATGACGCCCTCTCAACTGAGTCAGTGCCTGCTTCCTCGCCAGAACGAGTTTATACATAGGTCCCTTGAAAATAAGTACACGTAAATGAACGTTTACTTATCACACTTTGCAAACAATCAAACATTAAACAAAAAGAATTAATCAGTTATCTCTGATGTTCGTTGAATAATACACTGTGAACTAATTTTCTTTCGGATTGCTTGTTGTCCTCTTATGAAAATCTTACTCTATTATAACAATTCGGAACATGCAAAAATTATGACCCTTCATAACTAAACGGAATCTTTACGTACTTTTTTCTGCTGTCAAACTTTGTTAAGGAAATAAAGCAGCTTTCTCTTTAAACTTATGACGCTAAGGCAACTCTGGGAGCTTGGGCCAGGAACCTAGACTAATAACTGTTCATAAACACACGTAACTTAAACTATATTGATAAAGAAACGCACAATAAATATTGGCTCACGTGATTTACAATACTAAAGACAGCTGCACATTGCCTGAAGGTGTCAATGTGAAGCGTTACGTCGATGTCGTCGAATACTGTGTGGTTTCAGCCTCAGAGTTTGTAAGGTGGACACATGGGTCTTCTTCTAATTAACAATCGCCCCGATGCATTATTTAAATACTCCAAATCTTTGCTATAGGAGGCAAAATTCATCCGGAACAGTATTTCCATGCGTGTATATAGATTTTAGCCTCGTATTCGATCTGATATGTGTCCTCTGTGATTGCTCAAAAATGGCTGGTGCTTCGTCCTCAGTTGTTGCGCACCTTCTCCACTCGTGCGTTTTTGCCTTCTTCCTAGAGAGGGACTTCCCTCCAGCTTTTACTGTCTCGTTGTTGCAGTTCTAGAGATCCTATAAATGGACCAGAAACCATCCAGTGTTTACACAAGTCACGTTACAGCAGCCAGAACATTGCGACCATCTACCTTATAGCCGGTATTTCCATGTTTGACACAGATAACAGCGGTGACGCGTCATGGTCCTGATAGGTCGCTGGAGGAAGTTGGCACCACGTCTGCACACACGTCACCTATTTGCCGTAAACTCCAGGGAGGGGGCGATGAGCTCTGACACAACGTTCAGTCACATCCCAGATGTGTCCCATATGGTTCAAATTTGGTGAGCTGGGGGGCGAGCACATTGTGTTCCTCGAACGACTCCATCACGGTTCTAGCCTTGTGACATGGTGCATTATCTTGCCGAGAAATGCCAGAGGCGTCGGGAAACACTATCTTCATGAAGGATTGTAGTGGTCTACAGGCAGTGTAGGATACTCCTTGGCCGTCATGATGCCTTGCACAAACTCTACTGGACACATGGAAGTCCACATGAATAATCCCCAGATCATAATGGAGTCGCTGCCAGCTTGTCCCCATCCCGTAGTAGAGGTGTGAAGGAGCTGTTCTGTTCCCCTGGAAGGCGACGGATTCGCGCCATTCCGTCGGCATGACGTAAAAGGTATTGGGATTCATCAGACCGTGCAACGCTCCGCTACTGCGCCAACGAGCAGCGCCGATGATGTCCTGCCCATTTCATATGTAGTTGCCGATTTCGTGGTGGTAACAGTTTCACATGTAAGGGTCCCCGGCTGCGGAGGCCTATCGTTAGAAGTGTTACGGACACTGTGTGTCTGACCAGCATTAAAGTCTGATATTAATTCCGCCACAGTTCGCTGCTTGTACTGTTTAGCCAGTCTGGCAATTCTGCGACGTCCGACATCTGTAATGATGGGTGATCGCCCAACCCTACGACGTCGAGACGTGGCTTCACCTAGGTTTCGGCACGTGTTGAAGACATTCACCACAGCAGTTCTCGAACACCCCACAAGTCGTGCAGTTTATGGAATGCTCGTGCCGAGCCGAGGAGTGACGGCGCGGTCTCGGGCGCCATGTCACGGATTGCGCCGCCTCTCCCGCCGGAGGTTCGAGTCCTCCCTCGGGCATGGGTGTGTCTGTTGTTCTTCGCTTAAGTTAATGTGTGAAATCTTGTGGGACTTAACTGCTGAGGTCATCAGTCCCTAAGCTTACACACTACTTAACCTAAATTATCCTGAGGAGAAACGCACACACCCATGCCCGAGGGAGACTCGAACCTCCGCCGGGGCCAGCCGCACAGTCCATGACTGCAGCGTCGCCTAAGTCAGTGTAAGTAGTATATACTTCTAGGGACCGATGACCTCAGCAGTTTGGTCCCTTAGGGATTCATACACATACGAACTTTTTTTTTTTTTTTCGTGCCGAGTGTCCGAGCCATCACAATATGCCCTCGGTCAAACTCAGGTCGCGCGCGTTTCGCATTCTACACACGTGCGGCATGCTCATATGCACCGTTCGTATATCTGAATGGCAGTCATTCCTCGGCAGATGACGCTGCTATGGCCTGGCCGGATTTATACCGATAGTAGGTCGGTGATCTTAATGTTCTGACTGATCAGTGTATATAAATGATTCTGATTAGTACAAAATCATAAACAGATAAATACTAACAAATTATACGCAAATCCAGATAAAACATCTGTAAAGAATTGAAAATTTCGAATGGCTTGATGTGTTGGTTACTACGTAACTTACTGAAGTACGTATTGTTGGCAGAGAGAGGTGGCGCAGTGGTTAACATACTGGACTCGTATCCGGGAGGACGACGGTTCAAACCCAGGTGCGGCATTCCTGATTTAGGTTTTCTGTGAAGTTGCTTCAGGCAGATGGCGGGATGGTTCCTCTGAAAGGGCACTGCCGACTTTCTTTCCCATCCTTCCCTTATCCGATGGAACCGATGACCTCGCTGTTTTGTCCCTTCCCCCAAGAGAATAAACCAACTAACGTGTTGTTGTGGGCATAAGTTAATTTGATTCGTGTTCACAGCTCGTGGTCGTGCGGTAGCGTTCTCGCTTCCCATGCCCGGGTTCCCGGGTTCGATTCCCGGCGGGGTCAGGGATTTTCTCTGTGTCGTGATGACTGGGTGTTGTGTGCTGTCCTTAGGTTAGTTAGGTTTAAGTAGTTGTAAGTTCTAGGGGACTGGTGACCATAGATGTTAAGTCCCATAGTGCTCAGAGCCATTTGAACCATTTAATTTGATTCGTAACTTAGTTTAATAATGTTTCACTATCCCCTCTTCCTGCTTCTTAATCAGGTCACCCGATGATGATAACCTGGAACCGCCGTTTGTGTGACCGAAAGAACGCAATCGTTGATTGCTTTCCTGTTATTTAACTTCCGCTTCGGATATTCAGTACTTTAAAACTATTACCAAACTGAAACTGCGTGTCCGACAGTAGATAAAGTTTAGATTTTGGTCTTTCAAAAGGACGCTATGCCAACTAAGCGAACTGAGATTCCGTTTACAGGAGTTGCCCCTTTCGACAGACATCGGAGATCCTGGTGCTTACCTTGCTATAGTCGCACCCCAGGGTACGATACAGAATATGTCTGTTATGCAATGGAAACATGATGCAGACTGACTGCTATAATGAAAAACTACCGGATTAAAACTTTCAAAAGTTTGAGTAGCTGATAACGGATTCATTTTTCCGCCAAACTAATGTCAATGCACACTTCAACAAGTTCGTTAGAATTCCGCCTACAAGAGAAGATAAATTTTGCGTTTAGTACTGTATAGCTGAGAATTTAAGTTATAGTTTTCTTTCCAAAAAGTGAAAACTATTCGTCCTATTCATTTGATTCCTGTCTCATTCCACAGTTAATTTTCTTGCCCTGAAGTCTTATTTCCATAATTTTTTTCTTTAAACTTTCAGACTTAGTGGCACTAGTCATTTTTCAGATACGTTCTAAATCCATATCTTCAAAATAGCCGCATAACGAATATCATTACTTTTCTTACATTGTCAAGTCACGCCGGCCCGAGTGGCCGTGCGGTTCTAGACGCTACAATCTGGAACCGAGCGACCGCTACGGTCGCAGGTTCGAATCCTGCCTCGGGCATGGATGTGTGTGATGTCCTTAGGGTAGTTAGGTTTATGCAGTTCTAAGTTCTAGGGGACTGATTACCCCAGCAGTTAAGTCCCATAGTGCTCAGAGCCATTTTTGTCCAGTCACATTAAGGTCACTACCCGTCAAAATCCTGAATAACCACCTTTCGCACTGCCGTTCGCAGACTGCTAAGAGACGTGAAGGAAGAGAGCCAACGAGGATCTGAAAGGTGCCGACTGGTATGTGGAGCTGTGGAACTCCATTACCGTGGCCTGCTCTTCCAATCACATGCGTACAACTGTGATGTATGACACGTTGCATGTCCCGATGGTAGATGCCACCGTGTGGTGAACATAAACAAACTGCATGTAAGGGTGGACATGGTCTTCAAGGATGGAGGACTACTGTCCAGAATGACGAGATCACGCAGGAAATGCCACGAAAACAATCCCCAGACCATAACGGTTCCTCCTTCTTTGCTTTCAGACGTTTCAGTCCATTCGCGCCAAGGGCCACGGGGAGCTTGGTTCATCTGCGCGGTCGGTCGCTAGGCTATTACGCATCTTTGCGACTGTACAGGTATCTGATGCGTCGTTTGGCCCCATCATCTATCGGACTTGGTGCCCACCGTTGCCTCAGCGCCAGTTGTAGCTAACAATGTTCGATTCAGTCTCTAATATCCGAGGCGGTAGTTCGGTTCCTTCGTCTATCGACCTTGCTGGCATTAGCGCCAGCATTCATTAACAATAGCATGTCCCGATGGTAGATGCCACCGTGTGGTGAACATAAACAAACTGCATGTAAGGGTGGACATGGTCTTCAAGGATCGAGGACTACTGTCCAGAATGATGAGATCACGCAGGAAATGCCACGAAAACAATCCCCAGACCATAACGGTTCCTCCTTCTTTGCTTTCAGACGTTTCAGTCCATTCGCGCCAGGGGCCACGGGGAGCTTGGTTCATCTGCGCGGTCGGTCGCTAGGCTATTACGCATCTTTGCGACTGTACAGGTATCTGATGCGTCATTTGGCCCCATCATCTATCGAGCTTGGTGCCCCACCGTTGCCTCAGCGCCAGTTGTAGATAACAATGTTCGATTCAGTCTCTAACATTCGAGGCGGTAATTCGGTTCCTTCGTCTATCGACCTCGCTAGCATTAGCACCAGCATTCATTAACAATACTTCTTGCCGGCATTAGCACCAGCATACATTAACAATACTTGGTTTAATATCTTATCCCACCATTATATCAATACAATTTTTATTTTTAATGGACTTGTAGCCCGGGGTGATACGATACAATACAGCATCACCGGTCTATTGCGGTCTAACTGTGTTGGTGAGCCAGTAAATTTCCACTGTGCTTAACCGAGCAAGTAAGTTATATGGTTCAAAGACTCAGTACGACTGCGAGAGACAGATTATGTCTGACTCGTGGCATAGAAACATTGTGGATATGTTGTGGGACATTACGTTTACAAGGAATTTATTTACTTCTTGTTGAGTATTGCGCAGTGCAGTGGAATTGTAATTTGCAGTATTGTTGTAAGCTGCCATTTGAATGTAATTTAATTAATTACGATAACGTTTCGTCTCATACAGAAATGGCTCTGAGCACTATGCGACTTAACTTCTGAGGTCATCAGTCGCCTAGAACTAATTAAACCTATCTAACCTAAAGACATCACACACATCCATGCCCGAGGCAGGATTCGAACCTGCGACCGTAGCGGTCGCCCGGTTCCAGACTGTAGTGCCTAGAACCGCACGGCCACTCCGGCCGGCATCTCATACAAGAATCTGACGTATCCTGAAATGTAGCTATGAAGACCATTTATAGAAAAAGTATGATTTCGTTAATGGAAAAGGTACGGTCAATTCTTTGGTTATTTTAACTTCTTCCTAGTCCGTGGCTCGGGACAATATTTGGTTTGTCGAAACTCGTAGGGAATTTTGTATCCTGGAAAATCAGTAGAGCCTGCACCACGGTCGTTTATGCTCTGTTTCAAGAGATTAAATTCTGAACTTGATAGCAACTGATACACATCTTGGACACTGATTCTCATGCTGCAGAGTGAGTGCATCATAGCACCCAAGACGGCATCCCCGCGGCGTACGAATGTGTCTCTGATTTTTTAAAGAATTTTCAGTCGACGATAGCCTGAATTCTGCAGAGTCACAGAGATTTTATTCCAGACGCTGACTACGACTACGAGGGTCAGTAAGCGTATGATTATGAAGTCTAACTTCTAATCATTTCGTTTTATGGACTTGAGAATTCAAAGTAGTAACGAAATGTACCTGGACGTGTGGGAAATAATTGTTTAAAACTATTGAGGAAGCGACTTCTCTCGGCCAAAAGTTTCCACTCGAGTAACTATATACGAGGGCTATCCACAAAGTTCATTACGTTTTGGAATTAAAAATAAATAAAGTATTAGAAATTTTTTTTATTTATACAGATGAAAGCCACACTTAAATACTACTTTTTCTCCATAGTTGCCACTTAAATTAAGGCACTTATCGTAGCGATGGACGAGCTTGGAAATTCCTTCATCGTAAAATTCGGCCGCCTGCGCCTTCAACCCCGTGGTTAATGAGTAACCCGGTAGAAATACGATTTTTGTGGATTTCCTGGAAAGAGGCACTACAATAAACTCTCAAAGGTATTGCCAAACTCTGCGCAACCTCAGAAGAGCAATACAAAACAAGCGCAGGGGAAAGTTGGGCTCAAAGATCTTGCTGATTCACGACAACGCCCGGGCCCACACGGCAAATACCACTCGTGAAGTTCTCGAATCTTTTAAGTGGGAGTTGTTTCCTCATCCGCCGTACAGTCCCGACCTGGCACCGAGCGACTTCCACTTATTCCCAGCAGTGAAGCAGTGGTTGGCTATGCAGCGTTTTGATGACGACGCACAGCTTCAAGAAGAGGTAACCACGTGGTTGAAGGCGCAGGCTGCCGAATTTTACGACGAAGGAATTTCCAAGCTCGTCCATCGCTACGATAAGTGCCTTAATTTAAATGGCAACTATATAGAAAAATAGTATTGAAGTGTGGCTTTCATCTGTATATAATTAAAAAAATTTCCAATACTTTATTTATTTTTAATTCCAAAACGTAATGTACTTTGTGGATAGCCCTCGTATTATTCAGTCATAATAATTTAACTTCAGCTTCATGGGAATGGAAGTTAAAATGCATGGTATACTTTACAAACTCTGGCACGCGAACAGTTTACAAACTTACATGTTTCGGAAATGTGTCTACTCTTGGTCCGAAAGCCAATGGTCACGCCCTTTGAAGGTCAGATAAACCACTACACTGCTTGCCATGCCCCCTCCACCCCTCCTCCCCAACATGTTGCTAGTGCTGCCACCTACTGTCTGGAAGCAGCTATTGCACGTTGATGACAACGTAGGTTGTGGTCACATTAGTATGCGTGGACGATGTATGTTTTACCTTTCGTATTGTTTCCTGTAGCAGACGAATTCCTTAAAATTGCCATTCTAATTTGCATCTATACAAGTTTCTAAGGAATGAAATTCTTTTCATGTACTTTTTCCATAAGGTTTAAAGGACAATGGCTCAGCCCTCGACTTTACAGAACTGGCTAGCATAAGTTCACAGCAGGACAACGTTTTTTATAGGTTACTTTTTAATGGCGAAGTCTTGTGTAGTTTACTTTACAATTTGTGTCAAGCGAAACTGGAAAACTGAAATGCTAAAAGATTTTCCCTGGAAGACAGGAGGAAAAGAAGTTTCCATACACCCTCATATACACCCCATTGGTACAGCATCCTTATAAAAGACATACCTGCTTCAGGAAAGAATGTCAGGATTTTATGTCCCACCCACAAAGAAAGCCATTACAGATAACCCCTTTTTTTGCGAATAAAGTCGCCTAGATTTCCTAATATAGTTTCATTTATTATGAGATTCTGGCTGTTGCCATTACCAAATAAAGACTTAGAACTCGTACAGCAAAGGCCAGTCCATACTAAACCTTGTTTGAAGAGTTCTAAATTCCAATATCCGAAACGGCGTAACAAAAGAAACTAAATAAAACGATCTTGACAACTTTGTTTACAAAAATTCATAATGACCACAGACTCGTTTAAGGAACTTACTTCCTTGATTAATCTGTCACGGTCTCTGTCATAGATTTTCCTAAGGATCGTAAGTCTAGCCCGGCTGTATTAACTTTCATGGAAGCGACTATTAAGAAAAAAATGTGGATCGGTGAAACGACAGAAGCTTAATTGAGTATTGCTTATGGAAGAAGAAACATTATAATAGTTCAGAATGAGATTTTCACTCTGCAGCGAAGTGTGCGCTGATATGAAACTTCCTGGCAGATCAAAACTGAGTGCCCGACCGAGACTCGAACTCGGGACCTTTGCCTTTCGCGGGCAAGTGCTCTACCAACTGAGCTACCGAAGCACGACTCACGCCCCGTCTCACAGCTTTACTTCTGCCAGTATCTCGTCTCCTACCTTCCAAACTTTACAGAAGCTCTTCTGCGAAACTTGCAGAACTAGCACTCCTGAAAGAAAGGATATTGCAGAGACATGGCTTAGCCACAGCCTGGGGAAAGGTCCCGAGTTCGAGTCTCGGTCGGGCACACAGTTTTCATCTGCCAGGAAGTTTCATATCAGCGCACACTCCGCTGCAGAGTGAAAATCTCATTCTGGAAACATCCCCCAGGCTGTGGCTAAGCCATGTCTCCGCAGTATCCTTTCTTTCAGGAGTGCTAGTTCTGCAAGTTTCGCAGAAGAGCTTCTGTAAAGTATGGAAGGTAGGAGACGAGATACTGGCAGAAGTAAAGCTGTGAGACCGGGCGTGAGTTGTGCTTCGGTAGCTCAGTTGTTAGAGCACTTGCCCGCGAAAGGCAAAGGTCCCGAGTTTGAGTCTCGGTCGGGCACACAGTTTTGATCTGCCAGGAAGTTTCATATCAGCGCACACTCCGCTGCAGAGTGAAAATCTCATTCTGGAAACATCCCCCAGGCTGTGGCTAAGCCATGTCTCCGCAATATCCTTTCTTTCAGGAGTGCTAGTTCTGCATGTTTCGCAGAAGAGCTTCTGTAAAGTTTGGAAGGTAGGAGACGAGATACTGGCAGAAGTAAAGCTGTGAGACCGGGCGTGAGTCGTGCTTCAGTAGCTCAGTTGGTAGAGCACTTGCCCGCGAAAGGCAAAGGTCCCGAGTTCGAGTCTCGGTCGGGCACACAGTTTTGATCTGCCAGGAAGTTTCATATCAGCGAACACTCCGCTGCAGAGTGAAAATCTCATTCTGGAAACATCCCCCAGGCTGTGGCTAAGCCATGTCTCCGCAATATCCTTTCTTTCAGGAGTGCTAGTTCTGCAAGTTTCGCAGAAGAGCTTCTGTAAAGTTTGGAAGGTAGGAGACGAGATACTGGCAGAAGTAAAGCTGTGAGACCGGGCGTGAGTCGTGCTTCCGTAGCTCAGTTGGTAGAGCACTTGCCCGCGAAAGGCAAAGGTCCCGAGTTCGAGTCTCGGTCGGGCACACAGTTTTGATCTGCCAGGAAGTTTCATATCAGCGCACACTCCGCTGCAGAGTGAAAATCTCATTCTGGAAACATCCCCCAGGCTGTGGCTAAGCCATGTCTCCGCAATATCCTTTCTTTCAGGAGTGCTAGTTCTGCAAGTTTCGCAGAAGAGCTTCTGTAAAGTTTGGAAGGTAGGAGACGAGATACTGGCAGAAGTAAAGCTGTGAGACCAGGCGTGAGTCGTGCTTCGGTAGCTCAGTTGGTAGAGCACTTGCCCGTGAAAGGCAAAGGTCCCGAGTTCGAGTCTCGGTCGGGCACACAGTTTTGATCTGCCAGGAAGTTTCATTATAATAGTTATTTGTATGAGGGTAAATGAGCCTGGAACTGCTATTCACGTGTAAGCATCTTATCACAAAGTGACAAATCACGTATAGTTGACTATCGTTTAGTTAAAAATATAGTGCAATCCGTTCTGACCAACGGTAAATTCAACATGCGTATAGCAGATCTCCAGTTGCATTACGTATAAGAGCCATTAACATAGGGAAAGTTATCGAGAATGTCAATGCTGACTTGGGTTCATCAAAACGGTTGCAGAATACAGGATTAAAGCACAGTCAATCGAAAACCCAAGTGATCGTGGTTGCTCACTCTTGATTTACAAATCCGAAATTTCGAGACTCACTAACCAGCTTTAATCCTAAATGGTACAAACATAAATTTCTCCCACTGAGCGCAGAGTCTAGGAATTATAATAGATGCAAACCTAAACAGGGCTGGTCACATAAATACAATTTGCAAGAAGGCATCAGCATCACTCTATGCCCTACAAAGAGCTCTTTCCTTTTAAGCTCTAAAAGAAACTTGTCGAAATGTTTTACTTCCAGTTGTTGATGGCAGTGATGTTATCTCGGAAGACGTTTCTCAGCAAAACTCACGGCTCTTAGAGCTGATGGTGAACACTTGTATGCGATATATCTACGACAATGGACCTCTTGACCATATTTCATCATTATGTACACAGCTACTCTGCCTAAGTGCAGACAAATGCAGGGTCATCTATACGTTTTGTCTCTTTTGCCGACTGATGAACGTACACAGTCCGTCTTATGTCTCCTCGAAATTAAATGTCTAGTTTGAACGACACAGTAAAGTCACAAGTTCCCGTCAGAGCAAAATTGTCTCTGACCGTCACTTCAGATTTTTTCTGAAATTAAAAAATTTACTCCAGAAATTAAGATTTATCCAAACTGAAATAGATTCCAAGACATAACAAGGTCATGAACCTAGGAACAAATACCCCACTGAAGTTTAAAAATATTTGATGAAGAAAATCTTTTCCAAACGATATTTAATAGTCTATTTCTTACATAATTACTCTAATACACACGAATAACAATTAAAAGTGGTGTAAAGGAGAAAATCTTATGAGTACTTTGTTTCATCGTCCATCTCTGACACAATTATTCAGTTGCAAATCAATAATTAGTAAGTGAAACCAAACTAAGCAGAAGTATTATCAGAAACCAGCTACAAGTTAAATACATTTTGAAATAGCAGTTACTGGAAACTAACGTAAGGTTCTATTTTCAATATAAGTAAAACTGTTAAGTCGTTAAGAAATCTCAGTTCATTTCCAAGTATTACATGTTCGATGATGAAAGATCTTCATTTGTTTTAAGGTACAAGATGGTGCACAACTGACAAAGTACGACTTAACTGTCCACATGTTGTCGAAATAGTTCTAGAAATCTGCAGCATTTTACTCAACATAAAATTCTGTAACTCAAGTTTAACAATATATCCCAAATACCTTTAATATATTGTTAAGCATTTGAATGCATAGAACGCGAAATATTTACAAATGCTGCACAAAACCAAACTCGTGTCTAACCATAATAAAAACTGTAGAAAAATGCAGAAACTGTTTATGGTGGTCTCTAGCGCGCATTCCTCCTGTGATTCTAATATCAGTCTCCAGACTAAAGTACCAACCAAAAACCATCATATGTTCCTATGTACATCATCCTCTAGGTACAACACTCTCTTCTGGTGTTATACCAAATGCAGTGAGATACGTAAAAAAATTGTTTCGGATCTGTTTTGCTTGTATTTTAATATTTCATTAGTATTTGTCATTTTAAAATTGTTGTCATTCATGAAGAAAGTATGATGTAAAAACACTCTATACGTAAACCCATGGTCTGATAAAAGAGAGAGCTAAAATACACTAATCTGAAATGAACGAAATAAATCCCGACTCATAGGTATCTTCGTCACGATCTTGGCCCTGATCTCTCCAGAGTTTGCCGTATCAGCAGGTGAGAGGCAATTAATTGTGCGGCTCTAGTTACAGGGGACATGGAAGACGGAGAGGTGTTCCAGTGATGCATTGCCCGTTATCTGCCTCATGTGGGCCCGTAATGGATCTCCGGTCAACCCGCAGCTGGTTCAGACCTATTCTATGGCTTCAGTTCCAGTTTGTGGGTTACCGCATGCAGCAGCGAAAACTGCTCACTCGTCTCTCAATAATGTTCAGTATTCTAATTCAGATTATGGGTATTTCTTTGCTGAAACATGGCTATTGTAAGTACTGGTTTGTTGTGCGTGTGTCGATGTCCCACAGGATCGACATGCAAATTCATGCTTGGCGTCCTGTTTGAGAATATTTCTATGTTGACCGTTCATGTCTGTTCAAAATTAGCTTACTCATACACAATTAAAGTTCCTGTCAGCAAGCTATATGCTGAACTTTCTACGTTTGTGTCGCAGTTGGATTCTTTCCAGCAAGTTAGGAGTGACAGCAAATCAGAACAGAAAGCTGACAGATGAAAAGACTAGACACAGGCTAAATTACAAGTATGATCAGGGAGGTACTGTTTTGTGTCCCAAAATCGATATGATATTCTGTTTACCAAGCAGAGATCTACTTTCATTTATTTTATGGCATATAATCGATGTAAAGCGACCATGTCTTTGGAAGCCGCCCATTCAACTCACAATTAATTAATAAAAAATTGAATTTTTTGTCTTGGAAAATGAATATTTAAATCCACCCTGAACTCAGCCAACTTTTCTTCAGATGCAAGCCGAGTTGGTGACTACTCTCACCTCCAGGCTATGATGGTTTCGGTTACACAGACTGAACTGCAATGGTTGGGCATCACTGTTGTGGGCCGGCCGGATCCAATGGACGTCCAACACGTTTGACTCCGCTGACCGGTCTGCACCTGCAGCCAGTCCAGTTACTTCTCGCACTGAGGTTGACTCCTCACCTGTGTTCCAATGGGAGGTCGCTTCTGGGCGTGACAGGCTGTGAAAGGCTTCTTTCGGGGGGAGGGGGGGGGCGAATGTAAGGCCTTTATTCTGAAAAACAGGTTCCAGGTGATGTTTGTGGCTGACACTGTCCCTCAGTCAGGTGCAAATATTTGTCCTGTTTCAGAGGAAACTCCTCAACTTGCAAGATCTGGGCAATCACAGAGGGTGGAATAATTGGTGGTTGGGAGCTCTAGTGTTAGGCGTATTATGGGGTCCATTAGGGACATGGCTGCCAAACAGGGGAAGGAAGTCAGTGTGCACTCCGTATGTATATTGGGTGGAGTCATTCCAGAAGTGGAATGGGTACTTCAGGATGCCATGAGGAGCACGGGGTGCAGCCAGCTGCAGGTAGTGGCTGACGTCAGTACCAATGATGTGTGTCACTTTGTGTCAGAAGGGATTCTCGCTGGTTTGGAGCGGCTATCAGAAATAGTAAAGGCCGGCAGTCTTGCTTGCGAGATGAAAGCAGAGCTCACCATTTACAGCATAGTCGACAGAATCGATTGTGACCGTCTGGTACACAGCGGAGTGGAGGGTCTGAATCAGAGGTTCACACGGTTCTGCGACCGTGTAGACTGCAGTTTCCTCGATCTACGCTACAGGGTGGTTGAGTTTCGGGTTCCACTACGTAGGCCACGAGTCCACTATACGCTATACGGGTAGCAGGGGCTGTGTGGCGCTGACTGGGTGATTTTTTAGGCTAGAGGGTCTCGGGCAAACACAAAAAGGGTTTCGGTGACAAAGGGTGCACGCTAAACGCAGGAAGAACGTAGATACAGGAACCATTAGTATAATAGTTCTAAATTGTCGTAGCTTTGTTGGGAACTACCAGTGCTCCAAGCGCTAATAGAAAGCACTGATGCTCAAATTGTTGTAGTAACTGAAAGTTGGCTAACGGTGGAGATAAGTTCACCCAAAATTATCGCGATGCACCTAATGATGTCCGGAAAGGACAGGCTACAGTCGGCGATAGCGTGTTTGTTGCTGTTAGAAGTAGTTTACCGTGTAGCGTAATCGAAGTAGATAAGTTCATGTGAGTTAGTACGGGTAGAGGTCACTCTCGGCAACTGGAATAAAACAAAAGTTGGATCCTTTTACCGACCTCCCAACTCGGATGTTATAATTGCTGAAAGGTTTAAGGAAAACCTGAGTCTAATTTCAAACATCTACCCGGCTCACACAATTATAATTGATGGTGACTTTAATTTACTCTCGATATGTTGGCAAAAATACATGTTTAAATCAGAAGCTATGCATAGAACATCATCTAAAATTGCGCTAAACTCATTCTCTGAATATTATTTCGAGCAGTTAGTTGAAGAGCCCACTCCAATAGTAAACGGTTGCGATAACACACTTGACCTCTTAGCAACAAATAATCTTAAGCTAATAACGGACACTAAACGGGATTATTGAACACAGGGTTGTCATAGCAAGACTGAGTATTGTGACTACAAAATCTTCCAAAAATAAACTAAACTTATACCTATTCAAAAAATCAGATGAATTTCACTTGACACCTTCCTGAGAGACAATCTCCACTACCTCCAAACTAACAATTTAAGTGCAGACCAGATGTGGCTAGAATTCAAAGAAGGAGGATCTACAGCAATTGAGAAATTTATAGCAAATAAATTAACAAACGATGAAGCTGATCCCCCTTGGCACGCAAAACGCGTCAAAACTGTGGTGTAGAAACAACGAAAAAAGCATGACAAATTTAAACGAATGTAAAATCTCCAAGCCTGGCGATCATTTACTTAAGCTCGAAATTTAGAGCCGATTTCAATGCGAGATGGTTAAAATAGTTTCCACAACGAAACTTTGTCTCGAAACCTGACAGAAAACCTAAAGGGATTCTGGTCGTATGTAAAACATACTAGCGGCAAGACACAGTCAATGCCTTCTCTGCGGAATAGCATTGGAAATACTATCGATGGCAGTACTGCCAAAGTAGAGTTACTAAACACAGTCTCCCGAAATTCCTTCAACAAAGAAGACGAGGTAAATATTCCAGAATTCAATTCAAAGGCAGCTTCCAACATGAGTAACGTCGAAGTAGACATCCTTAGAATAGTGAAGCAACTTAAATCACTCAATAAAAAAAAGTTTTCTTGTCCAGACTTTATACCAACGAGCTTCCTTTCAGGGTATGCTGGTGCAATAGCCCCTAACTTAAGTCATATACAATCGCTCGCTCGACGAGATATCCGTACCCAAAGTCTGGAAAGTTTCACACGTCACACCAATATTCGAAAAAGGTAGTAGGAGTAATCCCTTAAATTACAGGCCCATATCTTTAACGCCGATATGCAGCAGGTTTTTGGAACATATTTTATTTTCGGTCGTTATTAATTACCTCGAGGAGAACGGTCTATTGATACACAGTCAACACGGATTTAGAAAACATCGATCATGTGAAACACAACTAACTCTTTACTCACACGAAATGTTTAGTGCTATAGATAAGGGATTTCAATTTGATTCCGTATTTCTAGATTTCGAGAAGGATTTTGACATTGTACCTCACAAGTGGCCTGTAGAAACATAGCGTATTTACGGGATATCGTCTCAGTTGTGTGACAGGATTAGTGATTTTCTGTCAGAAGAGAGGTCACAGTTTGTCCTAACTGACAGGGAGTCATCGATTAAAACAGAAGTGATTATTGGCGTTCCCAAAGGTAGTGTTATAGACCCTCTGCTGCTCTTTATCTCTACAAGCGATTTAGGAGACAATCTGAGCAGCTATATTAGGTTGTTTGCAGATGATGCTGTCATTTATCGAGTAGTTAAGTCATCAGAAGATCAAAACGATTTAGAAAAGATATCTGTATGGCGCGAAAATCGGCAGTTGACCCTAAATAACGAAAAGTGTGAGCTCCTCCTCATAAGTGCTATACGGAATCCGTTAAACTTCGGTTACACGATAAATCAGACAACTCTAAAGACCGTTAATTCAACCAAATAGCTGTTCTTGTTGTTATTGTTGTTATGCTCAGTACAGATATTGGTTTATGCAGCTCTTCATGCTACTCTATCCTGTGCAAGCCTCTTCACCTCCGAAAACTACTGCAACCTGAATCTGCTTAGGGTATTCATCTCTTGGTCTCCCTCTACGATTTTTACCCTTCACGCATTCTTCCAAAGCTAAATTGTAATTCCTTGATGTCTCAGAACGTATCCTACCAACCGATCCCTTCTTCTAGTCAAGCTGTGTCACAAACTTCTCTTCTCCCCAGTTCTGTTCAGTACCTCCACATTAGTTACGCGATCTACCCATCTAATCTTCAGCATTCTTTTGTAGCACCACGTTTCGAAAGCTTCTGTTCTCTTCTTGTTTACACTGTTTATCGTCCATGTTTCGGTTCCATATATGGCTACACTCCATACAAATCCTTTCATAAAAGACTTTCTCCCTCTACGATTTTTACCCTACACGCTTTCTTCCAAAGCTAAATTGTAATTCCTTGATGTCTCAGAACGTATCCTACCAACCGATCCCTTCTTCTGGTCAAGTTGTGCCACAAACTTCTCTTCTCCCCAATCCTATTCAATACTTCTTCATTAGTTACGCGATCTACCCATCTAATCTTCAGCATTCTTTTGTAGCACCACGTTTCGAAAGCTTCTGTTCTCTTCTTGTTTACACTGTTTATCGTCCATGTTTCGGTTCCATATATGGCTACACTCCATACAAATCCTTTCATAAAAGACTTTCTAACACTTAAATACCTATTCGATGTTAACAAATTTCTATTATTCAGAAACGTTTTCCTTGCCATAGCCAGTCTACATTTTATATCCTCTCTATTTTGACCGTCATCAGTTGTTTTGCTCCCCAAACAGCAAAACTCATTTACTACTTTAAATGTCTCAATTTAATTTCCCCAGCATAACATGATTTAGTTCGAGTACATTCAATTATTCTCGGTTCGCTTTTCCCACCTTTCAGACACTGTCCATTCCGTTCAGCTGCTCTTCTAGGTCCTTTGCAGTCTCTGACAGAGTTACAATGTCGTCGGCAAACCTAAAATTTTTTATTTTTCTCCGTGGATTTTAATTCCCCCTCCAAATTTTTCTTTTGTTTCCATTTCTGCTTGCTCAGTATATAGATTGAATAACATCGTAGATAGGCTACAACCCTGTCTCAGTCCCTTCTCAACCACTGCTTCCCTTTCATGCTCCTCGACTCTTGTAACTGCCATCTGGTTTCTATACAAATAGCCCTTCGCTCCCTATGCTTTACACCCGCCGCCTTCAGAATTTTAAAGAGAGTATTCCAATCAGCATTGTGAAAAGTTTTCTCTATGTCAACAAATGTTAGAAACGTAGGTTTGCTTGTCCTTGGCCTATCTTCAAAGATATGTCGTAGGGTCAGTATTACCCCGTGTGTTTCAACATTTCTACGGAATCCAAACTGATCATCCCCGAGGTCGGCTTCTACCAGTTTTTCCATTCGTTTGTAATGAATTCGTGTTAGCATTTTGCAATCGTGACTTATCAAACTGATAGTTCGGTAATTTTCACACCTTGTAACACCTGCTTTCTTTGGGATTGGAATTATTGTATTCTTCTAGAAGTCTGAAAGTATTTCGCCTGTCTCATACATATTGCTCATCAGATAGAAGAGTTTTGTAATGGCTGGCTCCCCCAAGGCTATCAGTAGTTCTAATGGAGTGTTGTCTATTCCCGGGGCCTTGTTTCGACTTACGGCCGCGCAGGATAGCCGCGCAGTCTCAGGCGGGGTAGCCGCGCGGTCTTAGGCGCCTTGCACAGGTTCGCACGGCTTCCCCTGTCGGAGGTTCGAGTCCTCCCTCGGGCATAGGTGTGTGTGTTGTCCTTAGCGTAAGTTAGTTTAAGTTAGATTAAGTACTGTGTAGTTTGGTCCCACAGAAATTATCACAAATTTCCAAATTTTCGACTTTCAGTCTCTGTCAAATTCTTCATGCAGTGTCATATCTTTTATTTCATCTTCATCTATGTGCTCTTCCATTTCCATTGCCCTCAAGTACATCGACCTTGTATAGACCCTTTACCATCTTTCTGCTTTCCCTTCTTTGCTTAGGACTGTTTTTCCATCTGAGCTCTTGATATTCACATAAGTGGTTCTCTTTTCTCTGAAGGTCTCTTTAATTTTCCTGTATCTATCTTACCTGTAATGATATATGCTTGTGCATCCTTACATCTGTCCTCTAGTAATCCCTGCTTAGCCATTATGCCCTTCCTGTCGACCACATTTTTGAGACGTTTGTATTCCTTTTCGCCTGCTTCGTTTACTGCATTTTTATATTTTCTCCTTCCACCAATTAAATTCAATTTCTCTTCTGTTACCCAATGACTTCTACTAGTCCTCGTCTTTTCATCTACTTGATCCTCTGCTGTCAGTACTATTTCATCTCTCAAAGCTACCCATTCTTCTTTTACTATATTTCTTTTCCCTGTTCTTGTCAACCGTTCCCTAAAGCTCTCTCTGAAACTTTCTACAACCTCTTGCTCTTTCAATTTATCCAAGTCCTACCTCCTTGAATTCCTACCTTTTTTCAGTTTTAATCTACAGTTCATAACCAATAAATTGTGGTCAGAGTCCATATCTGCCCTGGAAATGTGTTACAGTTTAAAACCTGGTTCCTAAATTTCTGTGTTACCATTATATAATCTAAAAATATGGCATTTCAGTGTTCTGATCGCTATTTTTTATTTTCAATGACCGGTTTCAGGCTAGCTGCCCATATTCAGATCATATATTGCAGTTACAGAGTAACTTGGCATTACAGAACTATCGGTTCTCTGTCATATGACAGTCACTTGTCACTACAGAACTATCGGGTCTCTGTCATATTTCAGAGAACCGATAGTTCTGTAGTGACAAGTTACTCTGTAACTGCAATATACGATCTGAAGATGGGCAGCTAGCCTGAAACCGGTCATTGAAAATAAAAAATAGCGATTAGAACACTGAAATGCCACATTTTTATTTAATGAACGATCGCGGAAATCTCATTAAGACATTCATGTCTAGTTTTGATAAATTATATAAACTACCTGAAACATTCCAGTGTCTCCAGGCCTCTTCCACCTATACAGCCTTCATTCATGATCTTAAAACTCGTGTTAACTATGATTAAGTTAAGCTCTGTGCAAAATTCGACCAGGTGGTTGCCTCTTTCATTCCTTAAACCCCAGTCCATATTCACCTACTACTTTTCCTTCGCTTCCTTTTCTTATTGTTGAATTCCAGTCCCTCAAGACTATTAAATTTTCATCTCGCTTAGCTATCTGAATAATTTCTTTCATTGCTTCATCCAGTTCCTCGATATACTCATCATCTGCGGAGCTAGTTGGCATATAAACTTGTGCTGCTGTGGTAGGCGTAGGCTTCGTGTCTGTCTTGGCTACAATAATGCGTTCACTATGCTGTTCGTAGTAGCTAATGCACGTTCCTATTCTTTTGTGTTCATTATTAAACCTACTTCTGCATTACCGTTATTTGACTTTCTATTTATAACTCCATATTCACCTGAGCAGAAGTCTTGTTCCTGCTGCCACTGAACTTCAGTAATTCCCACCATATCAAACTTTAACCTATCCATTTCCCTTTTTAAATTTTCTAACATACCTGCCCGATTAAGGGATCTGACATTCGACTCTCCGATCCGTAGGACGTTAGTTTTGTTTCTCCTGATAACGACGTCCTCCTGAGTAGTCCCCGCCCGGAGATCCGAATGGGGGACTATTTTACCTCCGGAATATTTTACCCAAGAGGACGCCATCATCATTTAACCATACAGTTAATCTGCATACCCTGAGGAAAAATTTAAGGCTGTAGTTTCCCCTTGCTTTCAGCCGTTCGCAGTGCCAGCACATCAAGGCCGTTTTGGTTGATGTTACAAGGCTATCAGTCAATCATCCAAACTGCAACTACTGAAAAGGCTGCGTGCCCTCTTCAGAAATCACACGTTTGTCTGGCCTCACAACAGATACCCCTACGTTTTATTGGCAAAACATTTAGAAGATGCAACTGATCTGCTAAAGAGATTGCCTACATTATTCTTGTCCGTTCTCTTTTGGAGTACTGATGCGGGATGCGTGATTATTACCAGATAGGATTAATGTAGTATATTAATAAAGTTAAAAGAAGTGCAGCACCTTTTTTGTATTATCGAGAAACATAGGAGAGAGTGTTAGTGACATGATGCAGCATTTGGAGTGGACATAATTAAAACAAAGGAGATTTTCCTTGCAAGTTTCAATCACCAACTTTCTCCTCCGGAAGTGAAAATATCTTGTTGACGCCGATCTACGAAGGAAGAAACCATCATCGTAATAAAATAAGGGAAATCAGAGCAAGCACGGAAAGATATAAGCGTTTGTTTTTCCCTCGCGCTGTTCGAGATTCGAATAATAAAGAAATATTGTGAAGATGGTTCGATAAACCCTCTTCAAGGCACTTAAGTGTGATTTGCAGAGCATCCACGCACATGTGGACATAGAAGTACTTTTTGAAGTACCCTCGTACATAAATGACCATATGGATTAAGTCTGTTAGTTATCTAAGATGCACTAATCTCCACGGAGGTAACATCACTAGAAACTTGTTAACAGATGCAGAGAGACTTGCAAATGATCCGTCTGGTGCAAAGACTGGCTGTTAATTCTAGATTACACAGAGTGTTTCGCTACTGTAGGGGCAAACGAAAGGTGCTAGTAATCTTAATAGAGGTTCGGAAACCATCGATTTCTCAGATAGGCCGTGTTATGACTGAACCTATGATCATCTCTTAAGGACCCTTTCACGCTCAGATATTAGAACCGACTTGTCTGAACAGAGAGTGTTCACACCGAAAAATCGTTACATGTGGATGGATCGCCGACTGAAAAATTTGGCTGTGTTCCACCTGTGATAAGTCTGGTGATGCTTGAATTGATGCAGTCTAAGATGTACTGGCCCGACAAAGTGCTTTGGGTACTTCATACGCGGCACGACATGTTTCCGGAATTAAGTGACTCGACGATGAAGGTGGTAAAATAGCAGAACATTTCAGACCAGCATAGTTTCTGCCTGGTGCCAAGTACCTAAATCTTACCGCAGTCTTTCATAAGCACTTATCTATTTGCTCATTACAGAGTCCTTTCTACTTGTATACAGTGTAATATAATGCAACATCACAAGGAATGTCTCTTTATCCTATGTGGTTAACCAGTATTCCTTTGCCGAATTTAGCTCCTTCAAATCATGAACATGCGGAAGCGTTACACGCTTTAGAGACAGTTCTTTTGTTCATGTTATCTGCACTGATCTTTCCTTTTTATAACTTCCGAAATAGTAGCTCTACATGGAATAATTATCTTACAAGCAAATTTAATTAATTTAGACTTGGCCATAAAATACTCTGCACTATCTCACTACTTACTCAGGACTATGAGAAAGTCGCGTTGTGGTTGGCAGTTGTGAGTGCGAATTTAGTACTGCAGACAAGATTTGTAGACCAGACCTGAGCGTGTAAAGGGCCCTGTAACACAGTCTCGAGTATCGAAACTGCACATACGTGCTTGAGGGCCAACACGTTACAGCATGTGATCCACATGGCCCCCGGCATATGGAGGCAGTCTGCTGCACGTCTCCTCAACGATACACTCACACCTTCAGAAATCCCAGGCATGTTCCGAATGCATTGCAACAATCGAGAATGCGTTCCTGAAGTTCATCGACGATATAAACAGAGCTGGAATACACCAAAGATTTTAGTTATACCCACACAGAAGGAATTCAATGGGTTCAAGTGGGAGTTCAAGAGGTCTATGGTCTTTGGTAAAGATGATCAATGTAACTGTCAAAACTTAGGGCCCCAGGATAATGATAAAAGCGAATTACGCCTCCCTTACGATGCTGCGAAATAAAGATAGCCTTAGTGATTAACAATGTTGTAATATTGTCATGTGGTTCCTACGATGTATCGAGAAATTCGTTGGTTTCTGGACCAGTGTTTACTATGATTATTTGCTAGTTTCATTGTTTTCTACTTGCCCCTCTAGTCTGTACCCTTAATAGTCAAATTCCCTGTATAATGTAATTGTAATATGACGAAAATATCGTTCGATCAGTTGATGGGTGATCAGAAACTGGATTGTTACAAACTTCAAGTATGAGTTTCACTCCTGAGCGACGAGAGATGGAACGCCTGTAAATTCTAGCCTTGGAGAAGGCAGGGTGAGTAATTCTTATATGTTGCAAGAGTCCTAAGAACATTTAATTAAAGCGCGGAAAAGGTGGCTTACAGAACATGGAAAAATGCGTGACGCAGTATTTTCTTGCAATATTTACTTATTACGACCGCGTACAGTCACCGACCATCTATCAAGTAAATGCACAACGGCGTGGCAAAAAAAAAGTAATATAACATCAAAATAGAATACAAGGTCCCATGGAATTAAACAGTCAATGTCAAATACTTACGAAAGAAATATCATAAAGACCAAGGAACACACATGTGCGCAGTAACATAGGAACATTTTAGCCTAATGCTATGTCGTAAATTATATAAATGTACAACAGCCAAAGGCCGTGTTTAACATTGTGGGAAATCACTACGGTTTTTCTCGGTCGCGTCTGACCGTACTGAAGTACATGTGCATGGTAGACATATTACTTAGAAATATAGGGTGTTTCAAAATTAATATACGGGTTTTAAGGCTTGGTAGCATTTATTACATTCAACATATAAATAACGCATCAAATGAAAGAGCAACTCAAACAGATTTGTATGTATACCCGTGCGCAAATGGAAGAGTATGGAACGACCAAGAATGTATGAAAAACATCTTGAACGAGTGAGACTCTATCACGAGTAGTCCAAGAACTCAGTTCGTTCTTGTCGTTCGCAGTTGTTACAAACTCTAAAGCCCACATACTACGGCTTAAGTGAAACTTCGCAAACGGATTTTGCTGCATGAGATGAAGATTTTCTGGATTGTGTCGTCTTCAGTGATGAATCAACATGTCACCTACATGAAAATGTGAACACACTTAATGTGTGAATTTGGGGGCAAGGAAATCCCCGCGAGATGGTGCAGTTGCGACGAGACTTCGCTCGACTTTTTCGGTGAAGAAACTGTAACTGGTGTTTCTCAGCAGCAAAATGGTGCGCCATTTCACTGGCTTAATTCAGCACGCGACCGGTTAAACGACGTTGTACCCGACCGCTGGATTGGCCACAAGGCGCTGGATGACAGAGGTAGCTTTATATGATCTTCATGTTCACACTCTATCTGACCCTATGCGATTTTTGCCTTTGTGGGTTTATAAAGGATAATGTGTACGTGTCTCCGCTACCAGGTGATCTATCCGACTTCAGAAACAGCAGTGTTGCAACAATTACTAAAGACGTAGTGATAAACGTTTTGGAAAAACTCGCCTATCGACCCGATATGTGACTATGGTGCTCACATTGATCACTTTTAAGAAAAACTATCATAGCTGTTCTTTCATTTGATGTATTATTTAATATTGTAAATTAAGTGTAATAAATGCTACAAAGCCTTAAAACCCGTATATTCTTTTTGAAACACCCTGTATATGTGACAATAGGCATAATCAGGAAATTTTTTAAAATATAAATGTGTACAAATCCAGCTATAATCATAGAGGATAAAGCATATAATTGAAGCAAGTTAGCCAGTACCACCTCATAGTTGAAAAAAATGTTGTTACACAAGCGAGTGAGAAGCAAAATACCTGAGTTCAACATTCTATGTCATGTAATTAACAAAAATTGTAATTAATAATTCATGAATACAAAAAGCTCTAACGAAATTAAATATGTAAGTCCTCATTCGTTCCTGCGCTGAAGAAAAAGTTAGAAACCAAGTGGCTCAGAAATGAAAATAAAATTCATAGTTCGTGAGCACTCCATTAATTACATCCACTGAAGTCCTATGCAACTGAGTCGTATTAAGGAATATAGTGAAACATCCATTGTGCTACATTTCACGAGTACATATTCTTATAAAAATTGCAATACTTTAGTCGGTCATTATAAACTCATGTCAAAATAACTAAACATCCAGAGGTATATGCTAACCCACATTGAATTACAAGCCAATAAATCATGGTAACGGAAGGAGTTTCATAATGTAACCATACATCAGTCAGGTTTATAATTTACTTAACAAATGGGGGGGAGGGGGGGTGGCGAGGTTTGTGCAAAGATGGATGGGAGATGTGAAAGGGCAGCAACATAGTTAATACTCGGAGTGAACATGATTACTCCATATCCACAGTGATAAGCTCAAAACAGAAGACTTTGAAAAACCGAACACATTTTGAACACAAAAATAAAGGCAGACCAAAATATACTGTTCAAAGTCCATATGTACTTCAGCTATGTAGAGCATAACCAAAGAAGCACGTTTATGTGGGAGAGAAGCTTAGAGCATCATATTACTACTGTCCAGGAACTGACTCAACGACTATGAAATGTACACTAATGGACAATAAAAAATGAGGACTGAAAAGTACAACAGCACTTACATTATATTTTTATGTACTCATACATGAGATTCAGATTACTTTCGATATCATCATTCAAATTATTATTAAAAAATTGCTCGAAGTTCCATGTAATGTAGTTAATTAAAACAGTTAACTAATATGAATAGAAGAAAATATAAAGACAATAAAATGCAAGACATCATTCGTCCATCTGATGAAGTACAAAAAAACATCATAAACCATTTTTCAAGAAAATATGAAAATGAAACTCATAGGTCTTAAGGATATCCATTAATTAATCTTATTATAGTTCAATATGATGGAGCCATATTAAGGGATATAGTAGCAAATCTGATATCCATTATTTCTTGAGGAGATATCCTTTTTTAAGCTGTTATAATATAAGATTCATAACATACATAGTACAGTAACTCAATCTCCAAGGATATATGCAAAATTGCATAAAATTATAAGCCAACACTTCAAGATAATATACGAAACTTCAAAGTTTAGGCACACATCAATCACATTCCTCATATACATAACAAAATATAGGGGGGGAGGGGGGGGTACGGATGGAAGAGTGCAAGGGCAAGAGGGGTTGGATGTTCGGCTTACAGAACTGTTCTAACAATTATTTAGTGTTGCTCGTCATTGTGGGATAGTTACCAAGTAGGATTAGGAAAAGATATAGAAAAATTCGAAAGAGTGCCTTTACGATTTGTCATGGGTTTGGCTATCGTGCGTGTCACACGAAAGCTCACACAGTATGTTCGAATGGAGCTCCCAAAATTCATGAAGTGACTTCTCAAGACCCCTTCCGGTTAGTCACTTAAATATTCCAATATCGATTCAGGGAATGCAGTTATAGCTACCAGACATCCACTTCCGCAATCGATTTCACTCCCCTGTTAACATACAACTGTTTTTGAAACGAGCGTAGATTTGCAGGTTAATCTCGCTATAAAAAAACTTTCAGCTACTCTAGACGGTGTGATCTTTTGTGTGCTGAGGGACAAATAGTGTTATTAGACTAGGCAAGAAGTTGTCTACCTGTAACATTTAACTGACAAGAAACAGCCACGCATATGCCGAACGGCTAACCCAGTTCAATGGTTCGTAGCGCATAATCCCACTGGCAAGCCGTGAATCTAATGGCTTCGAGGGGCAAAAAAAATTTGATTTTCAGTATTTCATAGAATTATTGGGAGAATTTTCAAATTTAAAATGCTGTCGTAACTTTCTTTTTGAGAGGTATCATCTTACATTAAAGATATAACACCGTTACGCAAGTATTACAGTTAAAAGCTGTGCATGTATCTTGAGTGAGCGTAACTCACCAGGCTCAAATGCCAAGACTATAATAATCCAGTGTTTGAGCTTGAGAGTGCTTAGTGACTTGCAACAAACTTTACATATAATTTCAAAGCTTTATAAAAAATTTTCCCATTAACAGGACACGCAAAAGGATGAAAGGAAAATAGTTTATAGCTTACAACATTTTCTGCATTCACGCAGCAAAACTAAACTGCTACATCAGAAATGACGTTTTAATTATTACTGCTGTGCTGTGGCAATACGTTTTGCAGGCAGCATCCACTTACACCACTGAATGTACCTGAAAATTATTCTATGCGGAGATCTGACCTTGTATACACTGAGATGAAAGAAAAAGTAGCTCTCGTTTAAAACAGAGCACAAGTCAATCAAACCACGCTCATTACAGTGTTTCATAATGAAGCCACTTAGAGATTTCCAACAAACATTATACCTAATTTCAAAACTTTTCTAAACTTTTTTTGTTGGTTACAAGCTGAACATAGATATTTAAAACATTAACTTATCTGTAAAGCAATGAGGAGTTTGAAACCGTTTTATGGAATGAGTTCAAGTCTTCAAAGAAGCGTGAGTTTACCATTTGTGTCAGCAATCAGAAACCAGAATAGATGATTTCCATACGCCATTTGTGTAAAACAACTGATGATCGGAAAAAAATATTTGACCTGTCTATAACACTACCTTTCTGCTACTGTTATACCATAACCTCGAAACTGGAGGCAGTTTGCAAAACAGAATTATTTTGTTGGATTAATAATGGTATAAAGCAACAGAACAGTGTTACCCTCTGAGAGGAATTTTGTTAAATTGACCATGTTGTTCCTGACGGAGGTGGCTTATCGGAAATGAAAGTCAGAATTACGTAAATATTGGAATAGTGACAAACAAAATTTTGCCTAGCTATACTGTTCCTAGGATAAGGGAAACGGTCGCCAGCCTAATTAGGCAAGAGAAAGATTAACGTTCTCGTTTATGAAAGTAGGTATAAGTAACTATAATGGACAAACACAACAAACACAACCTAGACTTAGCCACACACGAGTGCAAAGAACTCTGACACACATATGTTTTAAGATTCAAGCTAACAGTTAGAGCAGCAGAAACTATTTTCAAAATTATAACAGATACCGAAACACACTATTACTTTCAGGGTTTACACAAAGTGAATGGTCTTTATAACATTACTATTAATATGCACTTCTAATACACAAGGGAGACAAACACTTAGCAATCATGAACATATAGTTTTCTACTATTGCAGTTTCCCACTTTTACTACAGCGAAACACAATGTTGACAAAATTGCAAGAAACTGACTCACCTTTTAGAATTTACTACAGACAATAATGTGATCATTTGCCTTATAAGCCTCAGTCTTAAGAACTTTTAATATTGAAGTTAGCAACAGCACTTTAAATAGCAGTTTTGATAGGAAAATTGTTTTGAGCAAATAACATTTGCTCTAACTCACTCTATTGCCACATTCACTTTAACTTTCTTTTTACTAAGTTCAAGAGGCATTAGCAAAACTCTAGGCTTTAATTTCTTTTAGTAAGGACACTCGGATATCACTTTAGCTCAAAACGGAGAGGAACCTGAGAGGTATTATGATGAAGAGGAAAATCAAGGTAGGTACATATATTCAGATACAAATTACCTTATATTTCAGCACATTAGCACGTCCATTAAGCTGATCCTTCACTGTACATCATTATAGTATTACGTTGCAATGATTGCGCAATGTGGTGGCAACTGCATGTTGGTAGGTGGAATTGTAGGCACAATTGCTGGACTCTGTCATTTCTTGGTGGTGATGATAGATACAAACTCCAGAATAGTTCCAGCTATTTATCCATCTATTGGAGGCCTTGGAAAGAAGCAGGAAAAGCCTCTCTCGGAATCAGCACAATATGCATCTTTTACATGGCAGTGCACAGACTCGTAGCTCGTCCCCGACTGCTAGCTCGTCCCCGACTGACTATCAGTTCCACCTTTTTCACCTAGGCCAACCACAATTTGCGCGCGCTACACAGTTCCGTTCCCGAGGGGAACCACTACACCTTTTACATACAAATTAACTAAGAACCCTAAGTGAAGGTCAGCAGTTTACATAACAGCAAACAGATACATTAAATAAAACAAAACATTTACACATATTGACATCTCTACAAAAAATTATTCACACAAAATTACAATCATATACAGTAAGTTTTGTTCCCTCCAAATGGGACAAAGATTTTAAATTACAGATACACTACTTTGCATAGAATCAAATCACGACATCAAAGGTTTGACAAAGAAAAGAGTACACAATTTTATGTTATCGATTCAAACACATTTACAGACGATCAACAATGTAACATTAAATAAAGCAAAATAAATCCATAGAGCATAAGAGCTGTGGTGTTACATGTCTAACAAAAACGCTTCAGGCCTTAATATTAATCACGGCAGTGGAAAACGGTTTCCGAAATTAGATTTTCATCTTCAGTAAGCTGCATCGCTTGTAAACGTTGTAAGCCAGTGGCAGAGAGACGCACTGCGAACGCCACACGTAGCCCGGCCTGTGTATCTTCTCTTTCCAGTAGTGCTCTTTGTTTGTACTGCCGCACGGCTAGCGCGACTCTGAACATACGTGGAGCGCGGAAAGACAGTCGCTACGTTTCCATGCAACACCTCTTCCGGAAGACGAAATTCGCATTTCGTAAACCGTTTTCCGCTGTCGTGTTTACGTGTTAAGGTCTGAAGCGGATTTACAGGCCCAGTTAAATGTGGCGTATGGAAAACAGCTCATTCAGTTTCTGAGTCAGTCAACACAATCGTTATTTCTCTTCTCTTAAATATTACACATAAACAGCTTCATGCTCAGTCTAATATTTCTGCTTCTCCATGACAGCACTGTAAGTTCATATTAACCGAATATTCTGAAAGCAAGAAATAACTTGACAACCCAAGCACATTACAAACGAGTTACGTTTACATGGGAGCAAAAATCGATTGCGGAATTGGAAAACCGGCAGCTAGAAGCGGATTTCCAAAATCGATTTTGAAGTGTTTACACAACGACCAAAAGCGGTATTGGGAAATCGGTTTACGAAATCCAATTTTGGGAGCCGCATGCAAACGTCATTGAGTGTGCAGCTGACAAGCGAAGCGTGTGGTCTCGTTTGTCGAGAAGACTCTATGAGGTAGATTTGTACAGAACAGACGACATATGCGACACACGTGTAATAAAATCGCGAGTATTCTGTAAAGATCGAATTCCGATGAAGTTTCATATATTCCTGGTGACGCAAACTGTTTTACGGAGTTTGAAGTATCACAAATTAAGGCGGGAGGATATAATTCGTTGGGCGTAATAAAGATTGATCTCTTACAACCACGACCTCAAGTCAATTATAGACAAAAAAAGTGATTTCTAGCAGCTTATAACACTTGCTACAACATTTTGCGTCCACAGATTGTTTATCTATGCTATTGAACTCACACTACTTAATTCGAAGGATCTTATAAACTCATTCCTCTGGTAATGAACTTTTGCTCATAAAAGGCAGAACTGTGACTCTTAAATAGAGGAAGAATTAACCAATGTTTTCTAAATAAATTAAATTATTCATAACGGGGGACATTTATATAATGTCCTCGTTATAACAAGTTACGAATCCTCACACGAGACTGGATTATGATATGTGGATTTTTTTGTGAACAGTACATGATTCGCACTGGTCAAGGAATATGGAAAGAGATCCAATTGAGGCACCTAGTACTGACAAATATGGGGACTTTGTAATGGTCGCCTGGTCGTAGATATTGCTAATTGGTATAATCGCACTATTTCACTCCCATTTACGGAGCTTGTTAGCACTTGACGTTAGGTTGGTGCCATTAAAATGCATTGTGTTGTAGTAATCGCTGCTACTTGCTGGGTCGCTGCTGTCTCTCGATGCTGATGCTGGCTCTACATCTGGTTGTCTAGGGTTAAAAACATGAGGTCCCGTGTTTTTTATGTGCTTTTGATGATAAAGAACGAGCGAAACCAACAAATATGTAAACTTCAAATATTTATTACTCTGGTGGCCATCTTAATTCCACTGTCCACCAAAGACCATGACTCAACACAAAGTAGTACTTCCGTTACATGTTCTTTGCATTGTTTATCCACCTCAAACAATAACACACAAACACACTTTACCAAACTGTCATTCCGACTGCTTCCCAACCGTTCTTGCTGCTTGTATTTATAACATTGTCAAAAAACTCCTAAAAAGAGATATAGTTTACAAGTCACATGTACATCTGTTATCATAATTTGTGCAGAGAAGTTATTAATTTGCATCGAGTGACATAATTTAACATGTTATTAAAATGACAGACAGATTTGTTGACTTGACAGAATAATTCTTTGTTACAAAAAGGCCGTTTTTTAGAAGTTTGTCAATTGACTTCTCTAATTTGCATAAATAAGTAAATAACATGAATTATTAAGAATTACATTGGTTTTCGTCTAAAATAGGATTGATTACGTGAATACTGAGTGAAAACGCTCCTAGTGAACAAATAGGTTTCACTGGGTTAATTTTATTTAAGGAGATCCAAAATACCTAAGTTGGCCACTATTTTTCGTACTTCATATTAATTATTTAAGATGAACTTAGTGTTTTTACATGATGACATTTGATGTATCAGTGATCAAGTGATATAAACTTTTGTGTGGGTCAGTTACTCAGTATAATTTAATGGGTTGACTGTTTATGGAGACATGTTATGCAATCATTGTTAACATACACAATACCTTTGCTATAATCATAAATACTCCTTAAACTGGTTGAATTTGGAGGGTATCGCATACTTCGGTAAAGTAAAGCCTTTAATATGTTCCGTTACAATACCGCCCTCGGGTAACATCATTTACAGAACGTTACTGATATTAGCCGACTAGGAAAATGTGTCAAATTCTTAAAATTTGGAAAAGTACTACTTTAATAAATTTTTTTTTTGTTTTACTATGCATTATGTGTATGTATACAAGGACCGTTACAACGTTTCAAAATGACTTTTTCCTGCAAATATTTTAGTTGTGTTGTTTCAAATGCACTTTGTGTTATGTCATTCAGTGTGACAGCATAATAAAAATATTTAGTAATATATGAAAGTAAAAAAAAATGTTAATCTTTGCTCCCAGTGAGCCACATGGAAAATGATCAAAAACAGACACAAATATATCACATGCGATTTTAAGACATATAAAAAAATATATGTAAATTATTTCAAAGTCAGTTCTCATTGAGTCACAGATTAATCAAGATAATAGAAGGAACATAAATATATTACATAGATGGACAAGTCATATGTCCATAGGAAAATATTGCAACTGTCTGCTCTTTTTGACCCACATAAAAGAAATGAACACAAAGAACAGAATTATAAGTATGGACATGATATATAAACACAAACACTAGAGAAATAACATGTATGAGTATAATATGCATCTGCAAAAAAAAAGAAGAGTTTTTTAAACATTGTCTCCCATTGAGACACAGTCAAGATAGTACAAGAACATATTAATACTAAAATTGGACATTTAAATTGGTCACAACATAACACAAACATCAAACTTGGTGAACATCTGATTAGCTGTAGAAAATTGTACACAAATCTTATGCCTAAGAACACAATAGTAACAAAATGATGGGTCTTGCACAACAATTTTTTCATTGTCTTCTATTTGGTGCAAGTATGTCCCATATTCAATAATACAAAAAGGAAAGTAATAAATGTTTGTCACCTTCTGGCCCGTTGCAAGTAAAGAAGATGTCTCAAAATTCAATATTCAATAGTGACAATAAAAATATAAAAACATTCTCTCAGAGATCTGGAACTTTTCCAGGGTCTGTAGGATGAGTGGTAGTTGTTATTTGACACACACAGTAAAATCTTTGCTGATAACATTCTTTATGGAAAATGGGCAAGTAACTGTATTCAAACAGGGAAATGTGCTTAATCATGTTTATATTGTTTCAATTCAGTGATGTTTCTTAATACAAATAACCTTCTTGATCTGGGAAAGATAAGTCTATACGCATTTGGATGTGGGCTTTCTTTTATTTCAAATGGACAAATGTCAATGTTTACTTTAACATATGGACAACCTAGCTCAACATCTTTGTCTTTAATATGTTCCGTTACAACTTCTAGTGTAAGTTGAGAGGACAGATTGTGATAAGGGACCGAGAAATAACAGCCTGTTAACGTAGTGTAACTCTAGGAAATAAATATTGAACTTGATAAGAATCCATGGAGATGGATCAAGGAAACAAGCACTTGATTACCACACACTGCCTTCAGTATAGAGAAGCGCTCATAGCAAAACCACTGGAAAGGATTTGAAATCACTTTTAGACAACACTGGTAAAATGATAAATTAAGTCTCAAGTTAAATATGTGACGAGCTAGGAGCACAAAATTGTAACCTCCTACGCCACACAGAAGTTCGTTAGCCATCCAGAGAGATAATACTTACTCGTGTGTATGAACGTAAGTATGGAATACTGTACTTATTTAAGGAAGAAACCAATACCCAGTTTGTGGATGCATTAAAAGATGAGCTCTCGAGGACAAGGCGAGAATTTATGACTGATTTATTTGAAATACTCAACAAGACAAATACTAGTCTTCACGGTAAGGATGCAAATCTCCTTACCGTCACAGACGAAAATGCAATCTTAAGAAAATAAAATGGAGATTCGGTTGAGAAAAGCAAAACACAGTAACTCTTAAATGTTTCCGTAGACATCTAAATGTGCAGTTAGTAACAAAATACAGTCAGTGATTAGTGACCATTGAATGCAACTGATAGAGAGAAAAAAAGCAGTTCTCTGCAGTCTGGCTTTGGGGGACAAATCAGGACCGACTAATCGCCGGTCGTTCTCTGCCAGCAGCGTTATTGGTTGTATGGAGAAGCGTGGGGTCTTCAAAATGCTCTGTTCGCATTTCCACTTTCCTGACCCTGGAGCCGCTACTTCTCATTCAAGTAGCTCCTTATGACTTAAGTGCACGTTTCACCAGTCTCACCATTGAAAAATCCCTAACAGTACCAGGAATCGAACCCGGGTGCTCCACTTGACAGCCAAACTCGCTGACCACTCAGCTAAGCAGATGGACTGATTGAAGGAGAGGTTGGATGGGTAGTTCCTAACACTAGATATGAATCGGTATTACTGGGTGAGAAATCCTTTGGTACTCACCAGTACTTGGGGACCTCAGCTTGTTGAAGTGTAGAAACTGACAGACCTGAAGAACAATATCACTTTAAAACTTAAGTACCAAGAATCACACTTGCGCAACTTCACCAAGATTACCCCCACCTAAGAGCGCCTATTGTTTTTCTGTAGTTTTCTACAACATATTCATCTGAAAGTATATTTTTTATTATGCAGAATATAAAACAGTTAACTGTGGCTTGTTTGAAAAAGTTAGAAGAGGAAATGTGCGTGAATTCGTCCTGCATCCAAGCTCATATATGCAGCAGTGCTTTTCCGAAACTGGCCCTGCAGGCTGAACCTGCTCTGAAGCCGATCTGTTGTGTGTGACGTTAAGTTCGAATATGACTTCAGTTATCTGTGAACCAGACAGCAGTGTTCTTGTAAGTACGCTTAATACATTTAACTCATGACCAGACAATAAAGCAGAAAGGATCGCTGAAAGCGATTGTTGTTGTTGTTGTGGTCTTCAGTCCTGAGACTGGTTTGATGCAGCTCTCCATGCTACTCTATCCTGTGCAAGCTTCTTC
Source organism: Schistocerca cancellata (assembly GCF_023864275.1). NCBI lineage: Eukaryota > Metazoa > Arthropoda > Insecta > Orthoptera > Acrididae > Schistocerca > Schistocerca cancellata. The sequence goes on along the minus strand of NW_026046729.1, from coordinate 22,558,851 downwards.
ATCTCCCAGTACCTACTGCAACCTACATCCTTCTGAATCTGCTTAGTGAATTCATCTCTTGGTCTCCCTCTACGATTTTTACCCTCCACGCTGCCCTCCAGTGCTAAATTTGTGATCCCTTGATGCCTCAAAACATGTCCTACCAACCGATCCCTTCTTCTAGTGAAGTTGTGCCACAAACTTCTCTTCTCCCCAATCCTATTCAATACTTCCTCATTAGTTATGTGATCTACCCACCTTATCTTCAGCATTCTTCTGTAGCACCACATTTCGAAAGCTTCTATTCTCTTCTCGTCCATACTAGTTATAGTCCATGTTTCACTTCCATACATGGCTACACTCCATACAAATACTTTCAGAAACGACTTCCTGACACTTAAATCTATACTCGATGTTAACAAATTTCTCTTCTTCAGAAACGATTTCCTTGCCATTGCCAGTCTACATTTTATATCCTCTCTACTTCGACCATCATCAGTTATTTTACTCCCTAAATAGCAAAACTCCTTTACTACTTTAAGTGTCTCATTTCCTAATCTAATTCCTTCAGCATCACCCGACTTAATTCGACTACATTCCATTATCCTTGTTTTACTTTTGTTGATGATCATCTTATATCCTCCTTTCAAGACACTGTCCATCCCATTCAACTGTTCTTCCAAGTCCTTTGCTGTCTCTGGCAGAATTACAATGTCATCGGCGATCCTCAAAGTTTTTACTTCTTCTCCATGAATTTTAAAACCTACTCCGAATTTTTCTTTTGTTTCCTTTACTGCTTGCTCAATATACAGATTGAATAACATCGGGGAGAGGCTACAACCCTGTCTCACTCCTTTCCCAACCACTGCTTCCCTTTCATGCCCCTCGACTCTTATAACTGCCATCTGGTTTCTGTACAAATTGTAAATAGCCTTTCGCTCCCTGTATTTCACCCTTGCCACCTTTAGAATGTGGAAGAGAGTTTTCCAGTCAACATTGTCAAAAGCTTTCTCTAAGTCTACAAATGCTAGAAATGTAGGTTTGCCTTTTCTTAATCTTTCTTCTAAGATAAGTCGTAAGGTTAGTATTGCCTCACGTGTTCCAACATAGGTTATATTACGATATACGGTAGACGTGATTGTTGGATATACTGAGGTTTTGCTAAATTGCCGAAGTTGGAAGAGGCAGAAGTAAGACGCACATTGAGTAATTTGACAACCATCGTATGTCAGGTACCATAGCATCAATAGAGCTTCAGAAACCAATATGAATACTGTAGATTACGTAGAGAACAGTATATCTCAGAATGTGTTTTCTAGGATACACGCTGTTTAAAATGTTTACCAATTACCGGTAAGCGATGACAACGTAATGGAGGGACAGAATACAGCAATTTTTGGCTTTCTTTTCATACCTGATACTAACTGCTATATTGGAAACTGAAAAATTGTATAGTTGGAAAGATGTATTGTGATTACGTTTCTAGCTGTATGTGATTTATTGTCCCCTCTTTGTTTTCCTAATTTAATCGTTAATAGTTTTAAACTTACAGTATAATATGCACGGGACGACAGATTAATGCTGCAGGTAAAGAAATATGTTTCTTCGTGAATACTGGCATGATCGTAGTTGACGGAGAAATGTTACAGGGCATCAAGACGACTTTGATATCGCTCTTATTCGGAAACTTTTTAATATTCAGAGAGGTTTCGCCACTGCTATCGAAGAAGCATCCAACTCTGATTTTATCTTGCGAACTGAGCTGAAACAGAAACTTTCTCCATAAAGGAATGTTTCTTTCTCTCTAAAAGGTGTGCAAGTAATTAGAAAATGGAAACAAAACTGGCTGCAAGCTACCCGTCGATGGTGCTTAATTATGTACATCCTTTATGGACTTCATTCAGCTTCATGGCGGTGGCATGGAAGTTTTTTATAAGTGCACATTAGCTGATTATTTTTTGTTATAGAATAAAGGTGTGCATCATTCCCCACTAAATCGTGGTCATTACCTTCATACAGAATAGACAACACATTATCAGCGTAACTGAGAACACGCTTGAGAGAGTCAGGAAGATCAGGTACAGTAGAGATTATTAAAGGAGCTATTGGAGTTTTACTAAATTGCTGAAGGAGGAGGCAGAAGTAAGAGCCATAGTGAGTATTTAAACAACCTTCGTAAGTTGGAAGATAAATCAGAACAATAGAAGCCAATTGGGGGTGCTGGTTAAATTAAAAGTGGGATGAGGATGAAGAGTTGAAGAACAAAATTACATTGAACTGGACAAGATTCAAAGGCTAAAACGTCGCACGTGTTCGCGATATTTCATTTCCCGTATGTTAACGAATGATACTGTAATGACTGATACTGTAATGATGTTGCCGTAGCTGAGTGTTCAGTGTAGATGGCTCTCATGTGGAGGACCCCTTGTGGCTGGTTGCAGTATTTTCTACAGTGTAATTTACGGATACAGCTGCGGTGTTCTCCAACCAAAATGAATAAAATAATGACTGAATTTCTTAAACGCCCATATTGTGGCCAGAGCCGATTTCCATGATCTCACACTGAAAGGGTTCTACTAGCAAAACTACTTATGTTAACTTCACTCTTTAGGTCCTTTTCAGATATACACCGATTTCCGAAAAGGATGCTTACGTGGCAATGCAAAAATCTAAATTCATGTCAGTCTGAAAAAAGATTTCAGAATTTTAGAAAAATATTCTTTATTGCGTCTAAATCTACTTGACAATTTTCTGAATCTACTTGACAATTTTCTGACCATTTCTATGCGACATTTTGTCTTAGTAGACTCGAAAATGCTGTTAAGTAACTGTCCAAGGACAAAATGACAAAAAACGAGGGTGAAGAAAAGCTTTCAACTGCCTGTTTGTGCTTGGAGATGGAAAATTTTTCGCCTTACTTATCTTATCAGGATTAGGTGTTATTCCTGCAGGAGATATGACATGACCCAAAAATTTTAGTTCCTCGTCACAAAATTTTTGATTCCAGTCTCTGAAAATTTACATAACGTTCAGTCCAATAATTCAAGGTGTTTTTAAAGAAAATGGTTCAAATGGCTCTGAGCACTATGCGACTTAACTTCGGAGGTCATCAGTCGCCTAGAACTCAGAACTAATTTAACCTAACTAACCCAAGGACGTCATACACATCCATGCCCGAGGCAGGATTCGATCCTGCGACCGCTCGGTTCCAGACTGTAGCGCCTAGAACCGCACGGCCACTCCAGCCGGCGGTGTTTTCACATGTAACGGCTGCAGATCAAGATGTTATCAACACATAGTGTAGCTTTGTTTGGAAATCTCGTCCGATAACTGTACCTAGCGCCATAGAAACTAGGCGTTACGTTAAGTCCAAATAGTAAAACAGAAAACTGTTAGCTTCTGTCCGTATGGAAAAAATCTGTGTATTTCCTAGACTCATTTGACAATAAGACCTACCAATAATAACAATGGAGGTCTAGGTTGGTCAAACAGCGTACTGCAGGAAACTTTTGTAACTGCTGTTCTAGGTTTCCTGACTGCGTCTTCACTGGTCTTTTTATTTTATTAATAGCACATGCACCCAGAAGGAGACATACTTGGCCATTAGCTTCATTTACTGCTAATAATGGAGTACATTACTGAGAATGTGATGATTCACCTACTTTCCACTGAAGCATTCGTCTTATTTCTCGATCAACGGCCTCTCGTTTCGTGCACGGAATGGAGTAATATTTACGACAAAATTCGTTATGTGGTATGACGTCCATATGGTACACATATGTATTTATTACAGCAGGATCTCCTCAATAACACACAAATACTTCAAAAGTACGCTTCTTAAATCTAATTGTTGTTCTGTATCCAAATAAGATTGTATTGCCTTATCATGTATATGTGCTTTGTTATTGTCATTTTCACCACACTGGGTCGAGAATAAATCTGCAGGTACACTCCTTAACTTAAAAAAATTTAACTTCAATTCCCTGATAGTACTCTTATATTCCGCTAGGGCCTGTATTAAATTTGCTTCGATATCGATGACCTCGATGCTAAGTAGCACTTACCCAAAGGAAAGTCTAATGTTGCTTTCTTTCCTTGGAAAAACTCCATACCCAATAAGAATTTTAGAATCACGGACGGGGGTACGATCACACCGTTTCCGACGACAATATTTGCTTGTGTCTGCCATTTAATATGTCGCGACTTAACACTTACGGCTCCAACAACACGACAATTTTGTACTGGGAGGTCAGCATTTTGTCTACCTCTTTAATCGTTTTAAACAACTTTTGCGATGAAACATTAATGGAGGCACCTACGTTTCAAACTATTTTGGTAGGAATTTTTCCTATTGTGGCTTGAATTGGGGCTTGCGCGAAGACCTGGGTATGTTTTGTGTGCAGAGGCTGATCCTCCGTCAAGTCGCCTCTGATATCAATACCGTCATTACACCTTGAAAGATTGACGTGAGTGCCTTGATTCACTCCACCAAGTGATATGGCCGTCGTCGGAAGCTTTAATGAGATTTGAAGTGATTTGTCACACCTTGGTTATGTATGTCCGATTGTGGTGTAAGTAACTAACATCAGAGATATCTGCGGACCGTAATTCTGGCAGCTAGTATTAGGCAAACCATGTGGCGTATGATCGATTTTTAAGTGAGCAACTATTGTTCTCAGACGATTGCGGTTAGCGTCACTCAGGTCCCAGCCACCTTTCTGTTCTTATGTACAGAATAGTCTGACCGTTTCCCTGGTAAGCAAGCTGTACTTCCTTTTACGTTTATGTCTCCGTTGGGCATCATCACGTCGGACGTCATAGACGGGTGACGTGAGAAGGAACGTTACATGAGCTGAGCGACAGCTATTTAAGTCTGGCTAGAATTGCAATTCGGCGCTGCAGTTGGCCTCGCCATTTTGCCATAACGACCTGTAACTGCTTGCGCCGAATTAAACTTTCTGCAAGTAAAACAAAAGAGAGTTACTGTGCTATCGTCACTTCATATGGAATACCAGCTGCCAATAAGTTAGTAGAATTTGCTTTGGTACCATATGGTGTATGATTTGTTGCCGTAGGACTGGCGTAATATCTACATACTTTATCGACAGTCGACGGGTTGCCTTCAACTATGCCCCTGACTGTAAACAATACTTGTTTAGCGGTCGGGATTTGGGCATTTAGCTGGTCTTGCCATTCTGGCAAATTTTCGGTTGAAGTTGCTTTTATTTGTTCTAAATCAGATTTAACTGTTTGGCCAGCACTGTCTCGTTCCAACATAGCATCTGTGATCGTTTCACCTACGGCACCCTCTAGTTCGGAATTCAATTTGTCGTTTACCTCTAAATCCTTCTCCGAAAGCCATTGTGAAAAATTAGTAGTCAATTTTTCTTAGTTATTAGATCGTTTTTGTAATTATTTGGATAGGTATTGTATTTTTTTGGATACGTTTCGTAAATCTTTGAACCGGTTTTCAAGTTGTTTTGGTAGGTTTTCAAATTGCGTGGTCATTTCGTCCCTCGGTACCTCTAACACTTCCAACAATAAGGCAACGAGATTAGTTGGTATTTGCGTGTTCTCTTCACGTGAAATATAGCCCACTGAGACGCCTACTTCAGGTGAAGCATTATTGATAAATTGCACTACTCGCAAGATCACTTAATTGGACATTATTTTCACACAGTACGTTATCTGCCATAATATCTGCCTCAGTTTCAGAGCGCGATTCCAGAACAAGTTCTGAAACCTGTGCATTTTCGACCTCCACTTTAGAAGACTCGATCTGTTCAACTTCCTGCGTAGTCATTTTGGTACTGGCTATTTTCACCATCACATTATAATCTACATTAAAGATATGTTACCAAAAATTTTGAATGACGATGATCTGAAGAAACATCTACTACATGAGAATACTCCAGCCCGGATAGCTGGTACGACTATGTAGTCCAGCACACACCATTTTTGATAAAACATTACGGAAATAGTTAGCCATCTTGTGATTTGCATTCACAATGCCACAATTTAACACAGAGAATGTTGCTATTCAATGGAGTGGACGAAAATTTCATTACTACACGTTGTACGAAGCATGAGAGGCTAAGATTACACGTTGCATATTGCCCTTACCTCAAATAGTGATGCGGTGACGTTCTCAAATGTTTCCTAGATTTGATGAATGGAGTTCTCCGATGATTTTTCCTCCTGTTTGCTATTTATCTTTGGTTCCCTTTTTAAATGTAGTCTCCGTTGAGATGTGGTACATGCAACATAGAAAAAGAAAGAACATTAGATGATTATAAGTGCTTTCGCAGGTTCACCATTTACAATTTTCATTTTACGTTTAATAACATTTACAATCACTCTTTACGTTTAATAAGCTGTTAATATTTGTTTTGGTGAATATACAAGTCAAAAGAGAGAAAATGCGATTATAATGGTCAAATGAGCGACAAAATTAGTGAAGCCTACGTTTTATGCCTATCTTTAACACAATGCTGCGTGACCGTAGAAAGACGATTAATCTGTTTCGTGCGTCAGAATCCACTTTACAATAAATTTACGCCCATAAAATGGCGTCGGACGTCGTTGTCATGTAATTAAGTAAAGACAGGAACGTTTTCTGGAACGTGCTATGAGCACTTAAGGCTGCGACAATGGCGACTGATACATTGAACCATCGTATTAGGACGACCAACTACGAATATTTGTTGAAAAACATTAAAAATTATTAGATGAGGACAAAAGTAGTTAAATAATACAAACGACTAAAGAAAATCCTCATGTTATTGTCATTAAGCTAATCGAAATTTAATTGTAAGACACAACCTTTTACTAAATCCATTTACTAAGACATCAATAAGAGAGCAGACAGGGAGCAAGACACTGCTGAGACAATAGCATTTTTCATAAAACAAATCGTGTCGTAAATAAGCCACAGAACATTTCTGTGCTGTGATAATAACAACTGTGGGATTACAGTTTTGCCAACTGGAATCTTTGTGAAAGTGATTTGGAATATTTTTATTCTTCTGTCAGTAAACTGGACTATTGATTAGAAACCAAAATACGAAATATATACCGCATTGGTACTAACTGTGCAGTGGCGTCAAAAGCGTACTTTCGTTGCAAGACGTATATGTTGTGGATTGTAATCATCATAGAAGCATTTGAAACTTAAATTCTCGTTGTACTACGAAAAAATAACGCAGATGGAGATGTAAACAAAAGAAGGGATTATTAAGTAAAACCGAAACTCAACAACAATGAGGAAGAGAGACAATGAATACAGTAACACGGGTGAAAACATAAGATGTTCGAACGGACGAAATGAACCCGACACTAATACATAAAAATAATCAAAATCACATGAGCAAAGATCTTAAATGGAAAAATAATGATAGGAAGTAACAATGCGAGCAAATGAGGAAGTTCATATGATGATAACAACGGCGTGACAAAGAAATTGTGTACATTTATTTGTTTCTGGTCCGCAGCTCGTGGTTGTGCGGCAGTTCGATTCCCGGCGGGGTCAGGGATTTATCTGCCTCGTGATGATTGGGTGTTGTGTGATGTCCTTAGGTTAGTTAGGTTTAAGTAGTTCTAAGTTCTAGGGGACTGATGACCATAGATGTTAAGTCCCATAGAGCTCAGAGCCATTTGTTTCTGGCTGAAATTAATCCCTACTTTACGGAACCTAATATAAACTGAACTGTAACTGATATGACTGCAGCTTGACTTTGTATTAAATGCGCAATGGAAGCGAAAAAGTTATCTGGTCCCAATCAAAATTTCCACTTATCTCGCGTCTTGACAGCACTGTTGCAGATTTCTCGAAACCGAAAGAATGGATATTGATTCTCAGTTGAAGTGGTGTGAACACACGAAGGTACTTGCAAACAGAATGTCACCAGCATGTTATGCCCTTAGAATCCTGTCATCAGTGTGTAACATGCTGTGCCTTTTAATTACATATTATTCATATGTACACTCAGATCTTAGCTATGGCTTTCTTTTTTGGAGAACAAATGCACAAAATATGAACACAGTTTTCAAACTCCAGATAAGAGCCATAAGAATAGTAACCAAAAATACTAGTCGAGCTCATTGCAAAGATCTGCTCAGAACACTGGGGATTTTAACTATTCGATGTGAATACATTTACCAGTCAGTCGCACACATCAAAAATAACATTGGTAATTACTGCACAAACAGCTCTGTCCATGACCATGCAACATGAGATAGACTCAACTTACATTTGCCAAGAAAAAATAAACATGAAACTCATAACAGCATTTTCTACCAAGGAATAAAAATGTACAACAAATTACCAAAATAGAATAAAGAAATTGCAAAAATACACTTATTTAAAGTGTGCTAAAAAGTACCTGTTGTGCAATACATTTTATACATTGAAGGATTACTTAGCTAAAACAGAGTAGGGGTTTGATAAAAAATGTTGTACAAATAAATAATAATAATAATGATGCATCTAAAATATCCAACATTCCACATAACACCTTCACTTTATGTTTTTTTACTTCTTTTTTTTTTCCTTTGTAGAAATACTTGCCTCCAAGCTATGCATGGCACAATACTAACACCTCCTCCTCTTTCTGAGCTCAACATCTCATTCATTACAGAGGAATGCTGACTCAGTTTTTCGAGATATCAAATCGGAAGTTGTTGTACAGAAAATGGCCTAGAGATAACCAGTATGTGTGTGTGTGTGTGTGTGTGTGTGTGTGTGTGTGTGTGTGTGTAGTGAGTAAAGTGTTTTGAAACAATGTGTGTATAGTGTGTGTAGTGACTGATAGTGAGATATGAGTGAACAATGTGGCATTACATTATTTAATAAGTTATTTGTAAAAAAAGTATTGTGTACCAGGAGTAAATCTAATGATTGTCTCTAACTAGAAGTCTGTAAATATATGTGTATACAAATTAGCTTATTTTAAATTGACCTAAATCGGTAAATACTTTGACATGTCCTATATCCTTGTAAAAAGAGATCTACAGATGAATAAAGCTACTACTACTACTACTACTACTTCTACTACTGATGGCCATCAGCCTCAATGCAAGCATGAGATTGGCGAACAAGATTCTCACAAATATAGCTGGTGTTTTTCGAATCACGTCACAGGCAGATACAATTCAGCCAACTAATTTCATCTCCGTATCCACATACAAGTGACTTCAGATATCTCCACAGTAAATAATCAAGGGGATTAAGGTAGATGACCTTGCAGACCATGGAATAGGACCTCCCATTCCAATCCAGTGACCAGGACATACAGCATTGAGATGACTGCGGACATCCACACTGAAATGAGGCGATGCACCGTCATATCCTCCCACGGACATCCCAGAGTACGTTCTCCAACAACTGAAGTAGAACCAACTCTTCACACGAACCTCAAGTAAACAGAACCTGCATCATGACTTCATAGTAATCAGGCTCGTCCTCTTTGTTTCCTTGTAGGAAACAGAAAATGTACAAGTAAATAAGCAGCAAAGTACGTGTAAATTTGTACGCTTGTTAGTAGTAAATAAGCTGGAAAACAGTTCTATTATAATACTGTATAAAACGCATTTGATTGTTTGATCAGGAAGAAATTGTGGAATATCATGGGATTTGAAGGTGAAGGTGATTTGAAGGTGAATTGGAAAACAATGAAATGTAGGTTTTCACAGTTGATGTTTACTTTAGTTTAAACTTCCGGGCTGAGTGGCTGTGGTCGCTGCATAATACTAGCCATTCAAGTTGCCAATTTGCCTCTGCAGATGACGCCCCCGAATCAGGACGAAACATCTGTGAATCGTTTTACAAATGGACAATGCTTCTCAGCTCGGAAGTTTTAACTGAAGAAGATAACTGAAATATTTTATTAAAATAAACGAAAGCCTCGACAGAAATATATCTGTATAAAAGGATAGACTAGACAGACTATATCAGCAAGGACAAAGGGCCGATAAATCATGGAGCAAAGCACGGATGATCAACGTCAGTGCTGAATAGATTCTGTCACACAGGAGCATCAAATAATTCTGACAAACAATTTGATAGGGTTCACTGTGATTTTATACATCTTCGATTTGCAAGTGATTTGGCTATTTTCGTATAACCAGAGGACGTCTTGCGTTAACAGGGAATATGATGGAAATGCGGCCAGCTGCGTATGCTGATGTTGACGTTGGTAATTCTCCTTCCTCTACATTGTACATTCGACAGAGAATCTCCTATAATTCCGTGTGGACAACGACTCAGAGTATCAGTATACACAATGCAGAGTTCCACTTTACCACGACTTCTCAATAACGGATAACGGCAACCTGGACTTTTTGCTGGCCTGTGACAGATGCTCGTTTAGAACCTTATGCTACTCTCTTCTATATGAATGCGTGGTGTCTGTTCTTTCGGTCAGTTCCGAAAGAATAGATGAAACGTCCCCTTTGAACAATTATACGAGACTGTGCTTAAACTGACACACAATATTTTTAGCGCAACGCAATCTGACTTTCAAAAATCCCTACAAAAGAATGGCCCTGACTAACATTAACCTATACCTTTCACAAATCACTTACCTCACAAAAATCTTCATTACTCGAACTACTGCAATACAGCGAGCGCCACTACTACCAGCTAAATAAAAGATTCAAACTACGGAAGGCACTAACTACTGATAGGCATAGTTAGCAAATGAAAGACTTTAATAGAGAACAAACAATGTATTTACCTTAATAATCATAATATATATGCCATCCAGTCTTACAAATTTCAAAACTCCGCCATTTCTCTCCCCACATCCACCACTGCTGGCGGCTCACCTCCAACTGCGCAACGCTACGCGCTGTTCACATCCAGCTGCCGCTGCCCAGCACTACAATGGCAGACAACAATGCAAACCAGCCACAGACTGCACACAGCACAGCGAGTGATTTTCATACAGAGCGCTATGTAACGTTGCCAATAAGAAAACATAAACAGCCTACTTACATAGACATCACGCGGAATCCGCAGCTGTGATCCATTTTATGTAAATTGAAGGACAAGGGGGAGAAAGGAAAGAGAAGGGAGCATTGATATCAGCTGCATCCGGATGTTGTGCAGCATCAGCGGCGACGAGTGAAAATGTGTGCCGGACTGGGATTCGAACCAGCGATCTCCTGCTTACTAGGCAGTTGCCTTTTACTTCCTTTTTTTTTGGTCGCCTTCCCATTATTATTATTATTATTATTATTATTTCGTTTTTTCCGGCAAAGTGCTCTGCCGATTTTGTTTGTTTTCCATTTTTTTACAGTTATGTCATTGCGAGCGATTGCCGTAACATTTTTTTGCGCTAACGATGATATTTTTTGTTTAAAAAAATGATTCAATATTTATTGAGTGTAACTTCCATTTGACACACACATACAAATTAAAGGAAAGAAAAAATGCAAAAAAATTGCTGTTAAGAAGATTCGAACAAGAGACTCTTTTGTTACCCGACTATGGTGGTATGCATTTGGTGTTTCTGACAGCTTTGCACTTTATTAGCGAACAATATAAAACAGATCAGAATCCAACTGAGGCAACCCTTCCAGCATTACAAAAAAAAAAAAAGGTTCAAATGGCTCTGAGCACTATGGGACTTAACTTCTAAGGTCATCAGTCCCCTAGAACTTAGAACTACTTAAACCTAACTAACCTAAGAACATCACACACATCCATGCCCGAGGCAGGATTCGAACCTGCGACCGTAGCAGTCGCGCAGTTCCGGACTGAAGCGCCTAGAACCGCTTGATCACCGCGGCCGGCTCCAGTATTACAACAAAAGAACGACGACCCCTCGGAAACATAAGTAAATTAATGTTTTCTGGTCTCAGCTCTACACAACGGAGTCTCGGGACTGTCTTCTCGGAATACATTCTTGTTCCGTTGTTCATTTCGAGATCCATATCAATGTCCAATAGAATTAACTTCTCTTACTCCGTACTACCCTACTGCTGTGAGAATCCGTGAATACACTGTTTAAGTAATTAGCAAACGTCCGACGATACCTGGAAACAGTTTGCAATTGATCGTGTCGTTTCTATAAGTCAGTCCAAAAGTCGAGCACACCTTTTATACCGACCATAAAAAGGCAGTACACAGGAAGTCCTCTGACCAATTAATGGCATATGTCTTTGATTGGTGATTTTAAACATGGCTGTGGCAGCAACTGTTAAAATTCTTCACAATAAAGGATGACAGCCAAAAACAGTTGCAGGATAAAATTTATTAAAATTCTTGACCAAGGTTTCGGTACATATAAATATACCTTCATCAGAAGTAAAACTACTAAAATTACATCATGTAATGGAGAATAATAAAAACAATTATGCCAAAGGCGTCGTCAATAATTAAAACATCATCTCCATTTGTACAACATTTACACATGTTGTACAAATGGAGATGATGTTTTAATTATTGACGACGCCTTTGGCATAATTGTTTTTATTATTCTCCATTACATGATGTAATTTTAGTAGTTTTACTTCTGATGAAGGTATATTTATATGTACCGAAACCTTGGTCAAGAATTTTAATAAATTTTATCCTGCAACTGTTTTTGGCTGTCATCCTTTATTGTGAAGTCTTTGATTGGGGAAAGCAGGTCGTAATCGAGCGAAGGAGCAATCCGGGCTGGATGCTGTGGGACGGCACTCGGAGGTAGAAGCCAAGCATCTTCCGAATTAGAAACCACACATCTGCGAAGGTCCACATTTCATGCGATGTTGATCCGCGTCTGTCGCACCAGCCACATGCACATTGCGGAGTCAGCTACAGAAATGTTGTGCAGTCTTTGTCTCGTCGGAAACTTGTCGTTGATGACTATATACCAGGTGGCGCAGATCTCGTCGGAAACTTGTCGTTGACGACTATATACCAGGTTGCGCAGATCTCCGTCGTAAAATATCTTTAGCGGATCACTCACCAAACCGCAGGCCACGCCATTACTGGGTGTCGTTTTTCAACCACATTCCGAGGATGATACGTCATCAGCTGATCGTATACATCAATCGCCGTAAGAGTCCTCGTACAGTGGATATTCGTGTGCACATGGTTATAATAGTGAAAGAATGTTTTGATGTGGGGTAGCATAGGTGCAATGTGATTGAGTGCAGTAGGGGGCAGGCAGGACGGAGCCGGCAGTTCATCAATGAGGAGACAGGTGAGACTACCTCGACGATGGATCCACATCTTGACCATGGTATTGATGTAAAGAGCCGTTTCACGTATTCGAACACTGGTAAGTCCCAGTCTTCTGTTGCGAGGACGAAGCGTGAGGGCATCATTTCGAATCTTGAAGAAAAGTCCATTATTAACAAAGTAGCCGAAGGCCGCCTGTACTGGCTGTGGCATCACTGCAGTCATTGGTAGGATCTGCGCCAAATGAGGTATCCGGCACCCCATGTGGGTGTTAATGAACGCGATCCTTTGGACCACATTTAAAGCTCGAAGGAGATGGCCTCGGACTCCCGTGCGAGTTTGTAAAAGACGTTTATAGTTCAGTGCCGTCGTACGACGGGCATATTTCGTAAATACGATGCCCAGACACTAAAGTGTGTCCATCGTCCACAGCGGGGGCCACACTTCCCTCTGAGAATTTCCATGGCACAAGCCTTGACCATATTCATGCTGCTCCTTGCCGCATTCACGCATAGCTCGATCCATCCTATCGCTATCCGGGTTTCCTCCTCAGAATGGGTGAAAAAGACTAGATTATCCGCTTAAGCACGGCGCTGGAATATACACACACGAAAAAGAGTTTTGCAGCACCTCAGTTCCGAGAGTTCCGGAACCTGTACAGAAAATTGGAGTAGAGATCAACACAAACATCATTTCCGCCCTTTTTATTTCTCATGAGAACCACACATTGCATGTTGTACCACCATACAGCAAGACATGCAGAGGTGGTGGTCCAGATAGCTGTACACACCAGTACTTCTATTACCCAGTAGCACGTCCTCTTGCATTGATGCGTGCCTGTATTCGTCGTGGCATACTATCTACAAGTTAATCAAGGCACTTATCATCATCATCTTGGACAGTTTCCAGCCACTGGCTGGGTCTGTCGGGAACACAAGCCTCTCCATCGTGTTCTGTCTTTCCACCATTCCCCCTCTTCCACCTTCGTCCAGTTCTCTCCTCTTCTCATCACACATTCCTTCACTCCCTTCACCTATCTATCTCTTGGTCTTCCTCTGGGCCTCTTCCCCTCCAGTTGCAGATCAAACATCCTCTTTGGAATTCTTCCCTCATCCATTCTCTTCATGTGTCCATACCACTGCAGTCTTGATTTTTCTATCCTGTCCTGTACTGGTTCCTCCTTTAGTCTTTCCCTCACATACACATTTCGCAATCTGTCTCGTCTTGTTACACCCAACCTGCTCCTCTGGAACTTCATTTCGCTAGCCTGTATTCTACTTTTGTCGCTTTTGTGCATTACCCATGTCTCACTTCCGTATGCCAATATGGGGACAAAGTAGGTTCGGTATATAATTCCCTTGGATTTCTGTGGCACCTCCTTGCTCCAAATAAGCCCCCTAATGCATTTGTAGAACTGCCCTGCTTTTCTGCACCTTTCATTTATTTCCATTGCGTTTCCCCACTTACTTTCAATCACGCTTCCCAGGTACTTGAAGTTCTCTACCACTTGTAGTTTTTCCCCTCCACAAGTTATATCCACATTTGGCCTATTCGTCTTCCTTGTTGTGACAATTATTTCACTTTTCTTTGCAGAGAAATGCATTCCATATTGTGCTGCCGTTGCCTCCCATGCATCTAACTGCTCTTGCACCTCCTTCTCGCAATTTCCCCATAACATCAGGTCATCAGCAAAAAGCACTGCTTTCATTTTATGATCTCCAATTGCATCTGACACTTGCTGTAGGATTTCATCCATAACAATAATAAACAATAAAGGCGAAAGTGCACTTCCCTGTCGCAGCCCATTTTCCAGCTTGAACCATGCAGTACATTCCCTCCCCACTTTCACACAACTCTCACTTCCCTCATACATTTTTCTGACTTTTCGTGTTATCTCTTCATCTATCTCTTTTGCGTTCAGCACATCTCAGAGCTTGTCCCTACAGATACTGTCATACGCCTTCTCAATATCTAAAAAGGCCATGATTAAGTCCTTCCCGTACTCATAGTGCCTTTCCTGCAGTTGCCTTACCGCAAATATGAGGTCCGTTGTTGATCTTCCCGGTCTGAAACCATACTGCTCCTCTTGCAGTCTACTTTCAATACTGATTCTTATTCTCTTCTCCAGGATCTTTTCATAGATTTTTCCACAGTGGCATAGCAGGGTGATTCCTCTGTAGTTCTCACATCTCCTTTTATCCCCTTTCTTGAAGATCGGGACTATAATTCCTTTCTTCCAATCCTCAGGAATTCTGTTCTCCTTCCACACCACCCTCAGCACTCTGTATAGCCACTGGGTTCCTACTTCTCCTGCTGCTCGTATCATATCCACTGTTACTTCGTCCCAACCTGGTGCCTTGCCCCCTTTCATCCTCTTTATGGCTTCCTCCACTTCATTCCAAGTTAGATCATCAATTTCCCCACTATTATCATCGTCTGCTGCCTTAGGCTCTCCATCGCTGTTAGTTACCCGCTTGGCGGCATTCAACAGATCTTCAAAGTACTCCTTCCAAATCTTTTTGAGCTCATGCATTTCCTCCACAACTCTTCCATTATTATCCATGATCCTCAGGCACTCGCTTCTGTCCTTCCTCTTATTTCTTACCATGGTGTAAAGTACTTTTTTGTTCCCTTCACTGTCCTCTTCTAACATTCTTGTCCATTTTTCCAACCACTTCCTCTTCTCCGCCCTTACTATGGTCTGTGCCGCTTTCTTGCTTTCCTTATATTTTACCCTAGCTTCCTCTGTTCGGGTCTGGAACCATTCTCTGAAGGCTTTGTTCTTTCGAAGTACTGCCTCTTTACATATGTTGTTCCACCATGGGGTTTCCTTACTTCTCCTCTTTGTGCTAGTTCTTCCGCACACAATCTCAGCTGCCTCAACTAGGGCCCTCTTAAAATCTCCCCATTCTTCTTCCACTGTTCTCTGATCTTCCTTTGGCAGCTTCTTCCTGATCAGTGTCTGGTACTGGGTCCTCCGTTCATCCTCTTTCAGCATCCATGTCTTCAACCTTTTCTCCTGTATATCTGTTGCCCTCCTATCTTTTTTCTCTCTCAGGGTGGCTACCAACAGCCGATGGTCACTGTCTAAGGCCTCAGATGGAACGACCTTAACATCTGTGAGGCTGCTCATCATCTGCCTATCCACTAGTACATAGTCTACTACTGAAGTTTGGGACCAGTCCCCACTGTACCAAGTTATTTTGTGACTACTTCTCTTCTTGTACCAGGAATTTGCGATCGTCAGCCCATTCCTCTTGCAGAATTCCAGCAACAATTTTCCTTCTCTATTTCGGTTCCCCCAGCCCTCTGGTCCCATTATCTCCTCGAATCCTTTCCTGTCTGTACCAACATGTGCATTGAGGTCCCCTATTATAATCTGATTACCTCCATTTAGCTGCTTTTGCATGTCATCTTCAAATTCCTCCTTCTCCTTTTTTGTACACCCCACCTGTGGGGCATATGCTTGGATGATTTCAATGCTTTTTCCTTTCACTCGTACTCTGGCTTTTATCATTCGATCATTGATACCTTCCACCTCCTCCTGCAGACCCTCTCTGACCACTATTGCCACTCCATTTCTTCCCCTCTCATTCCCTATCCAGTACAGTTTACATCCTTTACTTAGTGGTTTTTCACCAACTCCTCTCCACCTAGTCTCAGCAAGTCCTCCTTTCCATCACTTCTACAATTTCTTCTAACTTCCCAGTTAGAGTCCTTACGTTTAAGGTGCCCAGTCGTAAACCATCTCGTAATCCTTTTCCATTGCTTGGTCGGTTTCCTTTAAATCCGTTCCGTGATCCGAGGCATGTTCCCTTTTTAAAAGCAGTTGATTTATCCACTACTGGCTTGCTAGGCCTATCGCAGCTACACCAGAGCCCCGTTAGCCGTCACGTTTCAGGGTTCCCATAGAGCCTTCTCAGCTACCGTAGCGGTCCTGGGGCACACGAAGTCCCCGCTGTACATCGCCCCTATAAGGCACTATTGGTACAAATTGTCCCACTCCTCAGTCGCGATTCGGTGTGGATCCCTCAGAGTGGCTGGTGGGTCACGTCATTCGATCTGTCTCAGGCATGTTCCGTGGGGTTCGTATCTGCAGAACAAGCTGGTCATTCTAGTCGAGCGATGTCGTTATCCTGAAGGAAGTCATTCACAAGATGGAAACCATCAGGGCGCGAATTGTCGTCCATGAAGAGCAATGCCTCACCAGTATGGTGTCGATATAGTTGCACTATCTGTTGGAGAATGGTATTCACGTGTTGTACAGCGGTTACGGCACCTTCCATGACCACCAGCGGAGTACGTTGGCCCCACATAATGTCACCGCAAAACACTAGGGAACCTCCACCTTGCTGCAGTCGCTGGACAGTGTGTCTAAGGCGTTCAGTACGACATGGTTGCCACCAAACACGTCTCCGATGATTGTCTGGTTGAAACATATGCGACATTCATCTGTAAAGAGAACTTGATGCCAATCCTGACTCAATCCTGAGCAATCCATTCGGCGTTGCATAGTGTCGTGGTTGCAAAGATGGCCCTCGCCTTGGACGTCGGAAGTGAAGTTGCATCATGTAGCCTGTTGCGCACAGTTTGAGTCGTAACACGACGGACTGTGGCTGCACGAGAAGCATTATTCAACATGGTCGCTTGGTGTCAGGGTTGTTCTGAGCCATCATTCGTAGGCAGCGGTCATCCACTGCAGTAGAAGCCCTTGGGCGGCCTGTGCGAGGCATGTCACAGTTCCTCTCTGTGTATCTCCTCTATGTCCGAACAACATCGCTTTGGTTCATTCCGAGATGCCTGTACACTTCCTTTGCTGAGAGCCTTTTCTGGCACAAAGTAACAATACGGACTCGATCGAACCGCGGTATTGACCGTCTAGGCATAGTTGAACTACATCCACATCTACATCTACATTTATACTCCGCAAGCCACCCAACGGTGTGTGGCGGAGGGCACTTTACGTGCCACTCTCATTACCTCCCTTTTCTGTTCCAGTCGCGTATGGTTCGCCGGAAGAACGACTGTCTGAAAGCTTCCGTGCGCGCTCGAATCTCTCTAATTTTACATTCGTGATCTCCTCGGGAGGTATAGGTAGGGGGAAGCAATATGTTCACCTCACCCAGAAACGCACCCTCTCGATACCTGGCGAGAAAGCTACACCGCGATGCAGAGCGCCTCTCTTGCAGAGTCTGCCACTTGAGTTTGCTAAATATCTCCGTAACGCTATCACGGTTACCAAATAACCCTGTGACGAAACGCGCCGCTCTTCTTTGGATCTTCTCTATCTCCTCCGTCAACCCGATCTGGTACGGATCCCACACTGGTGAGCAATACTCAAGTATAGGTCGAACGAGAGTTTTGTAAGCCACCTCCTTTGTTGATGGACTACATTTTCTAATCACTCTCCCAATGAATCTCAACCTGGTACCCACCTTACCAACAATTCATTTTATATGATCATTCCACTTCAAATCGTTCCGCACGCATACTCACAGATATTTTACAGAAGTAACTGCTACCACTGTTTGTTCCGCTATCATATAATCATACAATGTATTCGCAATGCATTACATTTGTCTATGTTAAGGGTCAGTTGCCACACTCCCTGCACCAAGTGCCTATCCGCTGCAGACAACTCGAACCGTGTACCTCTTTCTTGGTGGAATGCCTGGAACTGATTGGCTGTCGGACCCCCTCCGTCTAATAGGCGCTGCTCATACATGGTTGTTTACATCTTCGTGTGGGTTTAACGACATCTCTGAACAGTTAAAGGGATTGTGTCGGTGATTCAATATCCACAGTCAACGTCTGTCTTCAGGAGTTCTGGGAACCAGGGAGATGCAAAACTTTTTGATGTGTGTATGTCGACTCAGTGTTATACCCAAAAGATGTTGTTTCAGCCCACATAGAAGCGGCTCAGTCGCTGTTGCATATGGGATCATTGAGGGAGGACAGCCCTGTTAGACTGAATGCAGGATGGAGATATGTCATTCCACCCAAGCGTTAATCATCACCCTCGACAAGGCACCATGGTAAGGTTGGCAAAGGCAGCTGGGAAGGCTATCTGATACAAGACAGCCAGGAAAGAATGGCTCATTGTATCAAATGCGTGATCAAAGTCCACATAGGTCAGGGCTGGCTGGAGTGGCAGTGCGGTTCTAGGCGCTACAGTCTGGAGCCGAGCGACCGCTACGATCGCAGGTTCGAATCCTGCCTCGGCCATGGATGTGTGTGATGTCCTTAGGTTAGTTAGGCTTAATTAGTTCTAGGCGACTGATGACCTGAGAATTTAAGTCGCATAGTGCTCAGAGCCATTTGAACCATTTTTAGATCAGGGCACCCATCAACCTACAAACTGACGCAAGGGCAATTGCATCTCGACAGTCGTAAGGACTGTCTGGATATTACTGTTCGACCCAAAGATGTTTGTTCATACGAGATAACTTGGTGCAAAAATCTCTTAAGATGGATCTCCAAAATTCTGTTGAAGATATTGAAATCACAGTTGAGGATTGTTCACCAGAACAACAAGACCGGCTGGCGGAATGGGGACTGCAAATGACAGCAATTCTTCTTACGTCTCCTTCAACCACACGGCGATCAGATACTTGAAGGTCTGGTAGAATTGTAATGGAAAGTCGTCTGGTCTTGGCGATGTATTAATTGCACCCTTAGCAAGGGCGTCCACAACCTCATCACTCGTTATCTCCTCCAAAAGGGGTACCGATGATGTATTATCAAATGTGCCAGTGAGGGTATGGGGCACAGCGCCAAAGTTACACAATGATGTTGCACCTCTTGATGTCGTCGGCGATCGTGGTCGATGAATGCATAGGTGGTGTTTGCCTAGGTCGTCACCCTGCTACCATCCAAGAGAATCATAGCGTGTACCAGTTTCTGACGTCTTTGTCATCGTTTAGAGATAATTTGGTGTATGGATGGAGGTTCTTCGATGATTCTATCCTGCTGTCTCGTTCGAACTACAATATCTTCAAGCCTATGGCGGGTAAGGGTGAGAATCTTCGCTCTGATGCGATGGATCTCCGTCTGGCGATCGGGAGATGGTGGGAGTGCCGTAAGTTCTCGGAGAAATGTATAACGGGAGTCTGTCGTTTGTTGGTGCCAGACCGAACTTTCTGTATCGTAACTAACCAGCGCACGTTGTAAAGCTGGTCTGACACGTTCTAGGTACCACTGAATGAGGCCCACGTACACGCTATGAGTTGCCTACATTGCTGATCCTGTATGAGAGCCACGTTCAGTTTCCATAACCCCCAACTTCTCCACATCATCTGGCGGCAGAGGTTGACCATGCAGATGTGCGCACTGTGATCTGAGAAAGTTGTGGGCCAGCACTCTGCAGCTAGAACTGCCATCACAAGGTCAGAGGAGACAGAGGAGACGTAGATGCGATCGAGTTTGCTGGCTGAGTGAATGGTCGGTTAAGTAAAGCCAGGGAGAACACCATGTAATACTTCCCAAGTTTCAGCAAGAGTAAGGTATTGTACTAAGTGATTCATTTCAGGCCACAGAGCGTAGTTTGATTGTTGATCTATCTGAAACAGTATACTATTAAAGTATGCACCAATAATGATGTGGTTATAGCGGCCTAAGAAGAGAGGCGTAAGTTCTTCCACATAAAGTGACCGGTCTCGCCTTTTATCAAATCAAATGGTTCAAATGGCCCTGAGCACTATGGGACTTCACATCTGAGGTCATCAGTCCCCTAAAAATTAGAACTACTTAAACCTAACTAACCTAAGGACATCACACACACCTATGCCCGAGGCAGGATTCGAACCTGCGACCGTAGCGGTCGCGCGGTTCCAGACTGATGCACCTAAAACCGCTTGGCCACATGGGCTGGCCGCCTTTTATCTGTAGACATTAATAACTCCCTGCATATCGAACGCCAATCCCCCTGCCGATCGCAAATATATGACGTTGTTTACCTCTAGTCCTTCTCGCCCAAGGGCAGCCGTTCCACTGCCCCCTATAGCAGCAGGAGTGACGTAAGCAGTAAACCCATAGAAGTCTGGGAAACTCTCCAGTAGAAACTTCCTGCAATAGGGCAACAGCCACTTACACCACACTCAGCATTTCGCACAGCAGTTGAAGTTTGATACATATGCCAATCGTATAAGACTGACGGAGGCTATCCTGTAAGCTTAAATCTGGTTTGTAGGCAACGGGATGTTGATAGCAACGGGTGGAGGGGGCATAACCGGAACGCAAATCAGCCATGTCCAGCAGCCCCTTCACCGCACAATACATTGCATGGGGGCTTTATTATAATAAAGATATAAGAATGCAATGCAAATACTTTTTAATTTTCTGTCGCTGTATGTCCGATTACGCTGTTTCGTAAACGGCTGGCCCTGACTAGTTTTAGTACGCAATCTGACTGCTTAGAATGACAACAAAGAATGTAAGAAAATTAAGCCCCCAGCAACTATAAAACCTACGAAACCAACAAAGCACAAGTGTAGCTGTTCTGTATGTGGTAGTATGACTCAACGCACATCTGGCACGGTTCTTCTTCAACAAGACAAGAATTTTTAAATACCAATTATACTGACGTGATAAAAGAAAATTAGAAATACTGTAACTGCGCAAGAAAACCAGAATTACACTCTAATACAAGAACACACGCCAGATGCTTTGTTGACTGAACCTGTAATGACACATTATTCAGGTCACTGAAAGAATAAAAAGAATAAAAGAAAATACCTCCATATATATTGACGAAATGCACTCTGACATAATTTGCATTTGGCAAGAACAAATCGAATACGTTTTTCCATATTATTGAAGTAGCAATTTTCTCGTAATTTATGAAAGCATTTTCTGGGACCAAAGTGTGCATAACTGAAATGCGTATACCGAATCAGCTTATTAACCCACTCATCAGGAATACAAACTAACCAAACAGAGTTGTCGACCGATTTTCGTTTAAAAAGAACTTTCCAGATAGATCGCAAAAACGAGATGTGGCCAAATTTTCCAATCTAACAAAGCGTCTAAGAAAATTACAGACACCAAGGAAACTACGAACATCACGTTTTGTGGTAGGAACAGCATAATTACGAATAGCGTCTAATTTTTCTGGATCAGGAAGAATACCTTCTGTAGAAATAATGTGACCGAGAAATCTCACCTGAGAACGACCAAATTCAGATTTTTCTAAGTTCACTGTAATGCCAACTCTTGCAAAGATACGTAATAATGAATCCAAAATATTGTTGTACTCACTCCAAGAATGTTTAGCAATAAGAATATCGTCAACATATGAAGTAATATTGTCACGAAGATAAACAGGTAAAATTTCATTTAAGCTACGAATGAATGTTGCTGAAGATACAGTAAGTCCAAACGGTAATTTCCGAAATCACTTTTGGGTAAAATAGTCATATCCGGTTATTTTTTACACGCTCTCTAGATAGATTGATAGTTGAAGAGTTGTTTCGACATATGCAAAGAATAGTGAAAGAGTGGGCAGCGGTACAGAAAACTAAAAGAGAAATAGCACCACTACAGCTCGGGGCCCTATGCTCGCTACGGCACATATTCACTTAAGAGTAGTGAATCCCCTGAGGACATTAATAGCTGCACATAATTTCTAGTTTGTGACTTAGTGGCAAATTTGGCGGAAGTGCGTACATAAATTGATCTAACCATGCACATGGATGTATGTCATTCTTAGAATTGCGGAAGATCTTAAATTTCCGAACAGTCAAAAAGTGTTTATAGTCAAAGTTTTCGCCTCGTGGCGACAAAGACCTACCGCATCTGTCCCAGTCCCAATGCCGATTATTGTCAAGTTCGCGCGCCTGGCGCTCTCTTGTTGCATCCCGTAAATGAAACAAATTATTTTCTTCAAACCCCTCTGGTATCTGTGATTCTAAATTTCTTTTGCCGTCTTTTCCTACGATTTTGCTTTCGATTTGTTTGACTTGCTTTCGTAATGCCTCAACTTCCCTTTTAACGCGTTCATTAAATTCTCCCTGATTTTCAACATGCTTATTTATGTTCTGGTACTCTTCGGTTTCTGAAAATGGCAATGGAGTTGTATCATCTGAATCTGTGTCCCCATTTAAACTAAGATTTGACAATTTATCTGAAATCTCCTCCACTCTTTCCGGTAAGTTTACGTCTTCCGTAAGTGTCACGACTCGGGTTTCGGTATTGTCACATTTAGTAGTTAACTGTTCACACTGTTGCGTTAAGTTATTTATTCTGTCATTTGGTACTGATTCCTCGGTTCTTTCAATTATTTCTTCCTTATCGTGTGCACGATGTAAATTTAACTCTGAAAAATTTTGTACTATCACGCAATGTTTTTCTTCCTGTTCTCTGTCCTGTTCCTCTTGTCTAATTTCTGTTGAAATTAAACTATTATTGTGAGCATTCAAAATTGGTTGTACATCTTCTCTAATTTCTTTATTTGATTCGTCTTTCATGTATCTGAAACATGTCCCTGTTCGTGAGCCTAACTGTATTTGCATTGTTCCCATATCAGTTTCTAATTCAGATCGTAACTGTGACCCCACTGCTTTCATCTCGGTTTTAATTGATCCTATTTGTGAGCATAGCTGTGTTGTCATTGATTTCATTTCTGTTTTAATTTCAGATCGTAACTGCTCCATTGTTCCCCTATATGTTTTTAATTCAGATCCCAAATTTAGTATAGCATCCATCAACTGCTCCATTTCTGCTGTCGTTAACCACGCAATCTGAGAATTTTTCGATTGTGAAAAACTTTGAACTGTTTCCGGACTATTTTCCCTGCTTATTAAATTGTTTTCAACACCATTATTCATCATACTGTTGTCCTGTGTTGGCGAGTTCGCCATGCCAACAATTTCGTTATTCTGACTATTCATCATTTTCGCCTGTTTCATTGACCGCGTAATCATTTACAAAACATAAAAAATTCGTCACTGTACGAAAATTACACACAATGACTCTTTATCTCCAACAATACCATTTACACGAAATGTTTCCTTCAAACACGATTAACGAACAATTGAAATAATTGCACTAAATTGTCAAACGCGTATACAAGACAATAAAATTAAATTCTGAAATACCATTAGAAGTATAACAATTACCAAATCTACACATTCAAAATAGACTACAATCACTAAACTACAAATTACTACAACAATACTACTGTCTACTATTTTTACAATCAGAAGATTCCAAGGGACGATCCGAAGCAGCGGTCGCCACGTGCATGGGGGCTTTATTATAATAAAGATATAAGGATGCAATGCAAATACTTTTTAATTTTCTGTCGCTGTATGTCCGATTACGCTGTTTCGTAAACGGCTGGCCCTGACTAGTTTTAGTACGCAATCTGACTGCTTAGAATGACAACAAAGAATGTAAGAAAATTTCTGTTAGCACAATTAATTAAGCCCCCAGCAACTATAAAACCTACGAAACCAACAAAGCACAAGTGTAGCTGTTCTGTATGTGGTAGTATGACTCAACGCACATCTGGCACGGTTCTTCTTCAACAAGACAAGAATTTTTAAATACCAATTATACTGACGTGATAAAAGAAAATTAGAAATACTATAATTGCGCAAGAAAACCAGAATTACACTCTAATACAAGAACACACGCCAGATGCTTTGTTGACTGAACCTGTAATGACACATTATTCAGGTCACTGAAAGAATAAAAAGAATAAAAGAAAATACCTCCATATATATTGACGAAATGCACTCTGACCATTACAATATCTCCATTAGAACAACATCTGCTATCTCTCCCATGAAACCACTGCATAAAACATGGAACAACACTCTCCACTACCACATCTCGCTCTGACTTCACGACAAGCAGTGTCCACCACAACTTCTCGGCGAGAACTGCTTGCCGCTACGTCTCAATAATCACTGCCAGTGGAGGCGGCGGAACAATACTCTCTGGCGCGATTTCTGGCGCTGTGGCTCAGTGTAGCCACCTTTCAACATATTAACGTTTCGGTGCCGCCGAGGCTACAGTTGTCTGTGTGTTTTCGGCAAAAGATTCGGGTACATTATCATCTGGTGAGTGGTACGGTCTTCAGAGTCCTCCCAAAACGGACGTGGTGGCTGCTGGAACACTTCGCATGATACAGGGCGTCGTTCGTCGTGCTGGTCGGCAATTGAGCGGCTGCACGTTGAAGAGTGAATCAGCCACCCGCCCGGTGGAAGGACACAAGACAGAAAACGGCGTGGTGGTGTCCATCGAAAGTTTATTGTGGTGGTGAGAGATAGCATCGTCTCGTAACTGTGTCATGGACGCACTGGCAGCGGTCATCTTCCATTTCTTATGCCTGTTTGAGGACGGCTGTTTCAAAGACTGCGTCTCTGTGTCAGATGATGGGATTGAGTCCCAATGTCCAAAGGCGGCTGTGGGCACAACCATCGCGTCAACTTCCAAACAGCCACCCGTCTTCCCTTCTCCTCCTTCTACAGCTGGTGTTGGCGTGAGGAGAGACTGTTTTCCGTATTGACAACGCCGGTTGCGAAAGATCTTGAGGATGGTGGGGTCCACCATGTATCTGACTGGGATCCGTCCGGATCGCCGCTACATACGTGAGAAGTACAGATGTCGGACTGCTGGAAGATATCAGAATCATTGTCGGAGCTGGACGGTCCGTCGCTGCAGATATTCTGATCGAATGTGGCCCTCTTTTCTGCAGCCTGAGCAGGTCTTTTTCTTGTCATCGTATATGATGATCGCTTGGCATCCCCCGATGTAGAGGTAGAACGGAATACGCTTACTGAGTTCAATGCATACCTGTCGCACTCCGTTCAGTACAAGTTAGATGTTAAATTGTACCCACTTCTCTGCGACGTCTCTGTTGATCCACCATGGATAAGCGGCATCAGCCGGTTAAGTAATTGTCAGTATTAATGAAATTCTCGAACAGCCATGTAACTAAGATGTTATTTGATTTTATTTTGACGACAACCAGTTTCGGCTTTCCAATATACCATCTTCAAGCCCCATATGCATGTCTCAAAATAAACTAAACTCCTGGAAATGGAAAAAAGAACACATTGACACCGGTGTGTCAGACCCACCATACTTGCTCCGGACACTTCGAGAGGGCTGTACAAGCAATGATCACACGCACGGCACAGCGGACACACCAGGAACCGCGGTGTTGGCCGTCGAATGGCGCTAGCTGCGCAGCATTTGTGCACCGCCGCCGTCAGTGTCAGCCAGTTTGCCGTGGCATACGGAGCTCCATCGCAGTCTTTAACACTGGTAGCATGCCGCGACAGCGTGAACGTGAACCGTATGTGCAGTTGACGGACTTTGAGCGAGGGCGTATAGTGGGCATGCGGGAGGCCGGGTGGACATACCGCCGAATTGCTCAACACGTGGGGCGTGAGGTCTCCACAGTACATCGATGTTGTCGCCAGTGGTCGGCGGAAGGTGCACGTGCCCGTCGACCTGGGACCGGACCGCAGCGACGCACGGATGCACGCCAAGACCGTAGGATCCTACGCAGTGCCGTAGGGGACCGCACCGCCACTTCCCAATAATTAGGGACACTGTTGCTCCTGGGGTATCGGCGAGGACCATTCGCAACCGTCTCCATGAAGCTGGGCTACGGTCCCGCACACCGTTAGGCCGTCTTCCGCTCACGCCCCAACATCGTGCAGCCCGCCTCCAGTGGTGTCGCGACAGACGTGAATGGAGGGACGAATGGAGACGTGTCGTCTTCAGCGATGAGAGTCGCTTCTGCCTTGGTGCCAATGATGGTCGTATGCGTGTTTGGCGCCGTGCAGGTGAGCGCCACAATCAGGACTGCATACGACCGAGGCACACAGGGCCAACACCTGGTATCATGGTGTGGGGAGCGATCTCCTACACTGGCCGTACACCACTGGTGATCGTCGAGGGGACACTGAATAGTGCACGGTACATCCAAACCGTCATCGAACCCATCGTTCTACCATTCCTAGACCGGCAAGGGAACTTGCTGTTCCAACAAGACATTGCACGTCCGCATGTATCCCGTGCCACCCAACGTGCTCTAGAAGGTGTAAGTCAACTATCCTGGCCAGCAAGATCTCCGGATCTGTCCCCCATTGAGCATGTTTGGGACTGGATGAAGCGTCGTCTCACGCGGTCTGCACGTCCAGCACGAACGCTGGTCCAACTGAGGCGCCAGGTGGAAATGGCATGGCAAGCAGTTCCACAGGACTACATCCAGCATCTCTACGATGTCTCCATGGGAGAATAGCAGCCTGCATTGCTGCGAAAGGTGGATATACACTGTACTAGTGCCGACATTGTTCATGCTCTGTTGCCTGTGTCTATGTGCCTGTGGTTCTGTCAGTGTGATCATGTGATGTATCTGACCCCAGGAATGTGTCAATAAAGTTTCCCCTTCCTGTGACAATGAATTCACGGTGTTCTTATTTCAATTTCCAGGAGTGTATAATGCCATTCAGTGCCATATACCCATGGGTTTTCACAAGTGCTTCATTGAAGACATGGTAGGAACTTGGAATGTTAAAATAAAATAACGTCTTAGTTACATGGCTGTTGGAGAATCTCTTTGATAATATCAATCTCTGCGATGTGGCTGTGAACTGTTCCATAGGACTTAAGTGCAGCCACCACAGCGTCTGTGGGCACTTCGGACGAGAATGCAAATAGGCGGATCGAGCTGAGTCTGAGACCCGCATGATCCACAGCCACTGGGCCAATGTTGCTATCACAACGCTGGAACTTGAGCACATCTCTCGTCTTCTCTAAATTCGCGTCGCATGCAGCATGAGTTACTAATTTAACGTAAACCACGCTGCTCAAAATTGAGAGGTGGATTCCAACAAGGTCGGTCCAAGGAATCTTCAATTCGTCTCGAAGAAATCGTTCTATTTCAAGTGCTTTGTGATGTGCATATACATTCGATAAACTGAATTTCACTGTCAATTTCCGATATGAATTGACCACCTGCTTCGATAGACACTCATTCATGCAAAAGCCGCTGTAGAACGTAAACACCTCGAAATGGACCACCACAGCGACGATGTAAACACCCCCGTCCGCACTTCTCTGCTGACGAAGGCGGACTTGAACCATTGCGCCACTCGGACGCAATGTTTACCGCAAATTCAGCGGACTGTCTCGCCACGCCTCTCGGACGACTCACATTCCCACGTAGCGCCACCTGTGCTCAGTCCCAGCCCCTGCCCTGCTCACTCGCTACTTACAAGGGAACCTCCCCATCGCACCCCCCTCAGATTTAGTTATAAGTTGGCACAGTGGATAGGCGTTGAAAAACTGAACACAGATCAATCGAGAAAACAGGAAGAAGTTGTGTGGGATTATGAAAAAAGTTAGTAAAATATACAAACTGAGTAGTCTATGCGAAGATAGGCAACATCAAGGACACTTGGAGTCAAGGAGCGTCGTGGTTCCTTGGTTAGCGTGAGCAGCTGCGGCATGAGGGGTCCTAGGTTCAAGTCTTCCCTCGAGTGAAAAGTTTAATTTTCTATTTTCAGTTTATGTGACAAACTCTTATGTTTTCATCACTTTTTTGGAAATGATTATTACATCCACAAGAAAACCTAAATCGGGCAAAGTAGAAGAATCTTTTTACCCATTCGCCAAGTGTACAAGTTAGGTGGGTAGACAACATATTCCTGTCATGATACGAACATGCCGTCACCAGTGTCGTATAGAATATATCAGACGTGTTTTCCTGTGGAGGAATCGGTTGACCTATGACCTTGCGATCAAATGTTTTCGGTTCCCATTAGAGAGGCACGTCCTTTCGTCTACTAATCGCGCGGTTTTGCGGTGCGGTCGCAAAACACAGACACTAAATTTATTACAGTGAACAGAGACCTCAATGAACGAACGGACAGATCATAACTTTGCGAAAATAAAGAAAATAAAATTTTCAGTCGAGGGAGGACTTGAACGACGGACCTCTCGTTCCGCAGCTACTCTCGCTAACCACGGGACCAAGGCGCTCATGAGCTCACAGTTAACTTGATGTTGCCTGTCTTTCGCATGGACTACTCAGTTTGTATATTTTACTAATTTTTTTCATAGTTCCACACAACGTCTTCCTGTTTTCTCGATTGATCTGTGTTCAGTTTATCAAGGCCTATCCAATGTGGCAACTTATAGCTAAATCTGAGGGGGGTGCGATGGGGAGGTTCCCTTGTTAGAGATTCCTGCAGGGGGTCAGACCATCGTTGTGCATCATTGCTGAATGCGGTGGATTCATTGCCCATTGAGGTGAATCAATTGAAAGAATTTGTGGCGCCTCAATGGGCAATGAATCCACCACATTCATTGCGGATGTCAATTACTCGTACATCGAACCTCCTGTGGGGATTTCTAAGTAGCGAGCGCCCTCACAGGCTCAGCATTCATTTACTGGGGTACAGGCTTGCTCTGGTCATGCTTCAGCGACCACCGGGCAGTGCGGAGGTGGATTGTTGTGTGTCACAGGGAATGTGGATATGTGGATCTTGGCTTGCATGACCGGATCGCGAGTATGGTACAAGCCTCTAAAAAAAACAAAAAACAAAAAAGAAACAACCCTCTCAATCTCAAGGTGTGCTGCATGCCTGCATGCTGATAAGATGCATGACTGTTGAGGCGGAGCAATTGTTAGCGGGCAACCTCTGTGGAACCCGCCTTATCTCACTTTACCAGGTTTATGCAGGCAAGTGGAGGTCTGTCTGGTGGACTTTCCTCCCTAGCTGCTGATGTGACCGCTACATCCCAAAGTCCTCTCATCACACTAGGAGGCCCACTGTGCTGGACTGATAAGTGACGTGCAGTCGTACAAGTCAGGCGTGCAGCTTGCAACAGATTAAGAGCCTTTCAATCAGCGAGAGCAAAGGCTCGACACATCATCAGTGAGAGTAAGAAAACGGCATGGCTTATGTTCCTGGACTCTGTCAACTGTTCCACCTGTTCACTTGCAGCGTGGGAAGCCATCAGGAGGAGTTCCAGTAAAGACTCGGTGACCTATAGCAGCGTTGTTGACTCAAGGGTGTCGCCAAACAACACCTGGAGACATTGCACAGACAATGGCAGAGCCTTTTGCGCTGTCATTGCCAGCCAGGATCCATTATTTCATCGTTACCTTGCCACCATGGAAAGGGAGGAGTTCAGACTCCTATAACTCCCCATTCTCCATGTGGGAGATGGATTCAGCACTGTCTGTGGCTAGTGATACTGCGCCCAGTCATGACCAAACCCGATACAGCATGCCTCGATATTTGTCCACAGCATCAAAGGAAATCCTTCTCGTATATTTCACTCCCATATGGAAGACCTGCAACTTTCCCAACTCATGGGGAGAGGCAATTCTGATACCTCTCTTCAAACCAGGAATGGTGCTCACATGTCCCAGTAGTCCCCTTAACAAGCTGTATAGAGAAGACCTTGGAGCAAATGGTTAATCATCACCTAGTTTGGGTATTGGTGACCAGGCAGCTCCTAAGTCGCTCTCAGTGTGGTTTCAGGAGATTTCGATCCACTGTCGACAACGTAACCTTACTAGAGACGGCTATTCAGCGGGCTTTTCTATGTAGACAGCACTGTATAAGTGCTACCATTTTTTCGATCTTTATGATAAATTTATTTCTTGCAAACCAGTGTATTAGCTCCAGCAATGATGTGTCTGTATGTTTGAAGATATTTTTGGTATAACCCCATAATCAAAATACTGGTGTTATCAACAAATGCAGCTTTCTGTTTGGCAAGAACAGTTTCATTCAGGTCACGTATATGTAAAAGAGAGAGCATAGGACCTAATATCGACATCTGCCGCACACCATAGTTCACTGAAGCTTTTTCTCATGCGCATGTTGATAATCTTAACATATTTTCAGTGATTGTATCCTGTTTCAGAACAACTTTTTGTTCTCAGTTAGTAATATATGATGTCTTTCCGTCTATAACATGTAGGATTGCATGCAGGAATTCATAGACTGCTGTGGTTCTGGGTCTTGATTGCCTGAAACCACGCTCATGATTTCACAGCAAAGGTTATTTTTAATAAACTCTAGCAATCTCTTGTAAAAGAGATCTTTGCGAAGCCACTAAGCTGAGCTACAGGTCTGTAATTGTTAACATTGTCTGTTGCTCCCTTTTTGTGCAAGGGAGTTATCTTTGCAATCTTAAGTAGATTAGGAAATGTACCAGTGGAGAAGGAGTGATTAACAATATGCTTCTACAATATCCAGTTTGGTTTATAACATAGTCTACAATGTCATCAAAACCACATGACAGTTTCTTTAATGATCTGATTCGCAGTATGAGTTCGTTGTGTGTGGCATATTTGATAGACATAGACCTACTGTGGGATTTGTGGTTTTTGAATGTGGTGCATATTAAGAGCTTGGAAGTTGCTCTGGACGACATTATTTGCTATTTTGCTAAAGTACTCATTGAAGGTATTAGCTACTGTAGTGGCATCAAACACTTGTCCATTTTCCAGATTTAGGCAAATACACTCTTTGCCACTGGTTTGGTGCCTGTTTCAGAATGGATAACGTTCCATGTGGCCCATGTATATTATTTTTTAATTTTAAGATGTATTAATCATTAACCCCCTTTTTGCATATTTAGTAACTTTGTTTTAGGTCCTACTGTACTCTTTAATATAATTTTACATCTCTAATGATACAGTAGCTTTTTGTATGAACGCAGAAATCTTTGTTTTGCACTAGAGATTTTTGTACCTGCAGTGACCCAACTTTTGTTTCTAGTAGGTTTTAATTTACGTTGCTTAAGTGGAAAGGCAAGGTCAAAATACTATTGACATGTTCCACAAAATTTATTAAACATTCTATTTACACCTGTTTCGTTGAACACTTCATCCCATGTTTCCAGGCTTAATAGTGGTAAAATTTTACAATATTACCATCATTGATATCCCATCACTCAATCATTTTGATGGATGATATTTTATCTACACATAACTCCAATGTTAGCAACAGAGCCTCATGATCACTGTAGCCCATATTTACTACCTTATTATTGCATAGAGAGTGGGTTACTAAAATAAAAATTTGGTCTAGTGCTCTTTCACAATGTTTAGAGGTAGGCGTATTTATTGTGGGGATTAAACTGAAACGTTTTGCCATGTTCAGTAATTCATCTCTGCAGTTTCAAGGTTTCAAAAAATGAATGTTAAAGTCACCATAAATGATTTTCTTTTTTCTTGGATCTAGACTATTAACATCATTTCAGATTTACCCAGGAAGTCGTCCAAGTCGCCATCAGGTCATCTGTAGACGGTTACAATGGTAACGTGGATGTCTGTAAGTTCAGTAGCTGCCGTTTCAAATACTTTTTCATTAGTCAAATCAGAAAATATTTATAGTTTTTTGTACCTTAGATTTTGCTTTGCAGAGATAGCTGTCCCACCATGTTTATAAACGGACCTAAAGAATGAATTGCTTAGTAGAAAACCAAGTATATTTACAGTTTCTGTTTACTGTTTTCTTGGCCCATGTTCCGTTATGAAGATAACATAACCTGTTTGGTCAGAGTCTAGTATTATTTCTAGTTCTTGTGATCTGTTGGTTAGAGATTGAACATTATGATACATTATATGAAATGGGAGAAAGTTGGTGAAAGTGTGTGACATAATATTGAATACAGGAAACATAATACCGGTAAAGACAAGAGACGAGCAAGACAGTACACATTTTTTCAATCCTTAGGTCAGCATTTTTTCTCTCTAATCTTGCTACACATTTACACGGTGCGATTTCCTTTCTGCAAAAGAATCTATTACCTCATCAAAGTTCATCAAAAGATTTGCTTAGTGAAAAATCAAAATGTCGTTGTCTAATGCTGAAAAAGCTGTTGATATGAATAATGCCCAAGACTAGTGTGGTTTCTCGATTTGATTGCTTCTGTTTTGTCAGTGTCTGTTAGATAAAACGAAAGAGATCTTTGTAATATAGCAGCAATTGTTACACACGTCAAACAAGCGAGACAGTTTTGGCACAAATGGCCACTTTTATGTATCTCATTTACATAAATGACACGACAGAATATAAATCACGAGGTACCAATATCAAATGCCTATTAGGCATACTACAAGCAAACAGTTTTATGTTAGGAAATAGTTTCACAT
Organism: Schistocerca cancellata; assembly: GCF_023864275.1. Taxonomy (NCBI): domain Eukaryota; kingdom Metazoa; phylum Arthropoda; class Insecta; order Orthoptera; family Acrididae; genus Schistocerca; species Schistocerca cancellata. Next base: position 22,525,567 of record NW_026046729.1, on the reverse strand, counting down.
TTCATTCATATGCTCTAGTTTCTCAAGCGTGAGATCGAAAAGTAGTGGTAGTAGTAGGAACTTTTTATATAAATTGGGAATCGTCACATTCTTCCATATTATTTGTGTGATGTCCCCGTTTCTTCTCCTTCTTCTCATCACTAATTCTGTAACTATTCCTGCCATTTTCCAAATTTATCCTCCGGTTAACTTCACTAACCCTGCCAGAATCTCCGGTTTAGCTGTCCGCGTTTATTCTCCTGTTAAGTGTTATTACGTCTTCGAACACGTTTTCCGCGCCATACCAAAATAGCATTAAGTGGCTTCTATCCGGGGACTGTACAACTGGCCCTCAGAAGTGTGGCGTTTTGGCAAAATTTTCTGTCAAAATTTCATTTTCCTGAATACACCGAGAAGACAACATGTAATCTTTCTGTCGTTTCGGCCGCCGCACAGCAGCCGTCAACTCGGCGCGGCGTGCTACAACACGCGCTGCACACAGCGAGTACCGCTGGCGCCGCACACGATGTCAACAACTGGCGCCAGTGAACGCGTCGTCGCGGGGTTAGCGGCAGCGTACACACCACTATCGATACGGATTACCCTGGCGGCGCTGCCCTCGCCACCAGAGTGAGCAACCGTATAAGGGCGCCATCTACCAACACTCTGATTGGCCGGACCTGCGGATTTAAGCGAGCTCCCTGAGCCCGTTTAACCAGGTCAATCTTCGCCAATGACAGTTCGATTACTCCCTCTTCCCGGATGTCCGCGATCGGACTGACACCTCTGTCCCTCCCCTCGCTCCTGGTTTCCAGTATTTGGACAACATTACACACACGGAACTCAATGCCCCTATCACTACACAGGATCTCATTGCTACACTCCCCACAAAACGCCACACCGCTCCTGGTCACGATCGTGTCACCTACCGTCACCTTAGGGAAGCTCCTGTCTCTTTTCTCTCCACCCTGGCGAGGCTCTACAATGTAGTCCTGTCCACCGGTTACTACCCCGACCTGTGGAAAACCTCCCGTATCCTCATGTTCCTTAAACCTGGCAAACCGCCGTCCGCCGTCTCCTCCTACCGTCCCATCAGTCTTACCTCGGTCTTCAGCAAGGTCCTGGAATCTATCCTCACCTGACGCATCCACCAGCATCTCCACCAGCACCGCCTCCTTCCCGTTACCCAGTGTGGCTTTCGGCCGTCCTTCTCTTCCGACGACCTTCTCCTTCACCTCACTCATCTCCTTTCCGAGCAGCGTAATTCCCGTCGCTCCGCAATCTTCCTCTCCCTGGACCTCGACCGTGCTTATGACCACGTATGGCATTCCGGTCTCCTCTTCAAGCTCCAAACCTTCGCCCTTCCCATTAACTACGTCCGTCTGATCGGCTCCTTTCTCTCCCGCCGTCCTTCCTGTGTCACCATCCATAACACAGATTCCTACACCTTTATCCCCTCCGCCGGTGTGCCCCAAGGCTCCGTCCTCTCTCCCCTTCTGTACCTTTTGTACACGGCGGACATGCCGCCGCCGTCACCCCCCCTTCCACCTTCTCCAGTTTGCCGATGACACCGCCTTCCTTGCCCTTGCCCCCACCCTGCAGCGCTCCCAACACCTTCTCCAATCCCATCTTGACCGGTTCACCGCTTGGTGCAACCAGTCGTTGCTCAAGGTCAATCCCTCCAAAACCCAGGTGATCATTGTAGGCAAAACCACCCCTTCCTTCCGCCTCCTTGATTTCTATCTCACCATCTATGGCCGTCCTATCGCCCTCACTCCCACCCTTAAGTACCTTGGCGTCACCCTCGACCATCGCCTCTCCTGAACTCCCCATCTCTGGACAATCCAAGCCAAGGCACGCTCCCGACTCTGTCTCCTCAAGCTCCTTTCCGGCCGTACGTGGGGTCTGGACCCCTCCACCATCCTCCACACCTATAAATCCCTCATCCGCCCTATACTTTGTTACGCCCATCTGGCTTGGATCTCCACCCCCCCTACCTTTTATAAATCCCTCCAAATCCTTGAACGCCATGCTCTCCATCTCGCCTATCGCATCCGTCTCCCTTCCCCCATGCGGATCCTGTATGATCTCATCCCCTTCCCCCACCTCCTCCTTTTCCTTGAAAGGATACAGATCCTGTACACCTCCCACAAACTCGATCTTCCCCACCCGCTAGTCTCCCCCATCCTCTCCCACCCCCGCCCACTGCCACGCCTGTATTCCCACGTCCCTCCCGGTCTCCATCTCTCCACCCTCCTTACCCTCTCCCAAGGTGGCTTCCGCCAGCTCCCTCTCCCTGATGATGCCCTCCTCCCCTCCATCTACCCCTACTACCAACTTTGATCCTCCCACCCTCCTCCTGTGTTTGCTCCTCTGGGCACCCTCCCTCCCTTCTCTCCCTCTTCCCTCCCTCCTCCTCCCCACTCCCCCCGGGCTTCCCCTCCCCTGTCCCTCTCCTCCTCCCCCAATCTCCCCAGCCATTGGCATCCTTGTTCTCCCCTCTCCCCCACCTCACCCTTATTCCCCTCTTGGCAGGTCCCCGGACTCGCACTCGCAAGTGGACATTCGCGCGCCGGATATCATCGCCATCAGTGTCTCGTATGTGCCGTCGTGTTTAGTGTTCAGTGTTCACCGTCACACTCCATCGTTCACCAGTGCCATCGTCATCGTCAGTATTTGTGCTTCGTGTCAACAGTTTGTAGTGTGGATTGTCATCGAGTGTGAACGGCATCATGTTTTTTTGTGTTCATGTGTCTACTGTTTTTTTCCCGCCGTTTTTCCAAGTCATGTATCATCTCTGTTTCTATCATTGTACTATCTTTGGCTGAAGAGCGGCGTATTGTGCTGCTGCCAGCCTACCTGTTCTACAGGTTTTATAATCACAATAAAGAAAAAAAAACGCCGATGACTGTGTTAATACCCGGCTGCTGGATTCACGACGACCGAACCGCACTGTGGCCTCCCTGGCTGGAAACTTGCGACGCGTCGGTATCGACTGGATGGCAGTTGTTTGGACTTGTATTCTCTACTAGTGACTCTGATTTCTCCTTTGCGCTACAGCCAGCGAAGTGTTGTGTAGTCGAACTTAAGTTTTGTTTTGAGTGACAGAAGATCAAATAAATTTGGTTATCACGGAATATTTGTTGTGTTATAGTGCGGACATAACACTTTCGTATCTGTTCTTCCTCTTAGTCGCTCATTTCCACTCTGACAGTCTAAATGTACGGATTTCGCTAATAATTATAAAGCTTATCATTCGCACACCCAATCAATCACATAAACAAACAGCGATTGCCATTCATCCACTCGGGCTTATTCGGCTCAGTTTGTATAGCCCCATCCCCTTTTGCCTGTAGGAAAGATTTTTTTATTTCTAGATGTGACGGGGATTCCTCTGGCAGAGACATCACGTACAGTATGCACGCATTCAAAAATTAGCTTATGATTCGTTCAGATATCAACTTAGAATGTGTTCAAATACCAACTGGGATGCGTTTCAAAATCGTGTGAACATTCGTTAGACCAGCGTGCGGTGTATGCTGAGCGCTTTGTCAAACAAGATTTTTTTTTTCTATATGAATTTGGATACCTCGGTTTGCCCCTCCGTCCCTCCCCCCCCCCCCCCCTCCTGAAACCTGAGCCTGGCCTTACAATGAAGCGGATGTGTACGAAGTTGGGCTAAAATCGGTCCAGTGGCTTAGGAGGAGATGTGAAACATATGAGGGCTGTCAGAAAAGTTCTCGGCCCCGCCCAGAGATCGCAGCACTACTCCTCTGATGCAAGTGTTTTGGACAGCCCTTGGGCAAGGGACCCTCTCCATACCCAGCAGAAGGATCGCCTTACTGTAACTACGCTATAGTATAGGGTCAAATTTTGAATATTACACATTTTCTCGAGCTTAGACAAATGGAGCATATCGGTTGGTTCTTTTTGTATTATATGTGGTCTATGGTGGGCCCTAAGGAGCTTATGGATGCACCATTTAGTTCATGGACAATTTATGAGAAAACAATAAAAACGTAGTTTTTGTGTACTAAAATTGAACTGCGGATATGCACAGGGTAAATGGATTGAAGACCTGCAAAGACCTTGACAATTTTCTTGATATCTTTGTCCTTTTCCGAAATACAGAGATTTAAATTTATCCTACTTTTACAGGAAAATTTTTCGCGTAATATCAGGTGTGAGGCTAAACTTAGTTTATAAAATGATGCAGAACAGAGAAATATGCTGTAAAGCGTCTTCGTTATCATCAGAAGTGTTTCGGGAACCCCAAGTTGCAGTACTGACGCACATGAAAAATTGTGCAGGTAAACTCCGACCTGAGTCGTAAAATTAATTTTGCGTTATTTCAATTTCACATAAATAAATTATCAAAATTTTGCTGACTCTTGCAAGCTTTTTCATATGAGTGACATGCCCTTCTGTGGCAAAGAATGGAACCGTCGGTAAAATGCTCCTATCGAAGCACAAAAAAGTGAATACGGTCCTGTTAGGAGATTCTAACTGAACAATCGGATACCAGCTACGTTATTCTACCTTCCTCAGCACCTTTAAAAATTTTCCCAAAAACTTTGCCGTGCAAAGGTATTTGCGAACCAGAATCTATGAAAATGACACCGAGGAGGGAAGAGACAGTACAGTGTGAAGAGAAAACAGTAGTGGGAATGAATGAATGACGTAGAAGTTTTAAGAGAGAGCACTGACAGTGGGAGCGGCGGTAGGGTTATGACAGGACTAAGCCGACTGTGGCTGTGAGACAGGACACACTGACAGTTCGAGAAGGACAAAGAGGTAAGGACAGTGAGCTGGGCTGAGTGAGAAAGTGGCAAGTGGGAGTGGATGGGTATGAGTGATGAACTATTTGGGTGCGGGCGAGTTCAGCTAGGGCAGCTTGTGGGATTAGCCGAGCGGTCTGTCTCGGTCCGGCACACAGTTAAAAGGCCGGCACGGTGGCTCAGTGTGTTCGGTCAGAGAGCTGGTTGGCCTCTATAATAAAAAAAACTGAGTGGAAAGATCAACAAACGAACTTGACCGGAGGTCATGTGACGTCCGCAACGACCAAACACAAAAAAAAAAAATCAGTCTAAGGCGCTGCAGTCATGGACATTGCGGTTCGAGTCCTCCCTCGGGCATGAGTGTGTGTATTTGTCCTTAGGATAATTTAGGTTAAATGGTGTGTAGGATTAGGGACTGATGACCTTAGCAGTTAAGTCCCATAAGATTTCACCCATATCTGAATTTCTTTTTTTTTTTTTTTTTTTTTTTTGAGGTGCGAGTTGCATGTTAAAAAGTACGAGAATATCTTCGCATGCCAGGAGTTTTGGGAAAATGTTTAAAGGTGCTGAGGAAAGTAGAGTGAGGCACCTGGTACCTCACTTTTCAGGCAGACTCCTTTAAAACAGGAGCTCATCAGTCTATTTTGTGCTCCGATAGGAACATTTTTCCTCTGGTGCCTATACTCCACAAGCCAAGTTACGATGTTTGGCGGATGATACTTGGTTTACTTTTGCCACTTAACTCCTCCCTCTTTCAGTCGCGAATCGGTCGGTAGATGAACGACTGCTGGTAAGCCTCTGTATGAGCTAGATCACCTATTATTGTACCTTCATGGTCTTCGGACGAGTTTCGCAGCACCTGCTACTGTAGTCCGCTGGACCTTTCCTTGACGCTTTCGGGTTTATTAAATGTACCTGTGGCGAAAACCTTTGCGCTTCTATGGATTTTTTCTATTTCCTCGATCGATCCTATTGGTGCACTTCCAAGAGTTACTAGCAATATTCATGTACCAGGTTTTTTTTATGGGGCAGTCATAACTGTACAAGTCCATTTTGAAAAATGAAGAAACCTCAGGACAGTTGCTTAATGCGCAATCTTCTATTGAGTGTACCCAGTAAAATATTGTGGACTGCGGTTTCTTAATTTTTCAAAATAAGCAAGGGTTTTGTTCCTTGGTGGCTGGACTGCATTTCATGACGATTCCTTGCATTCTTCTGACATCTGCCTTATCTGCCATTAATTTTATGTAGCCATTTCACTTTCAATCGCTACGTATGCGTGCTCCTAGACATTTTATGGATGTGACAGCTTCCAGTGAATGTTCTGCAACCGTGTAATCATATAATAATGGGTCTTTCTGCCTTTTATGCGCAATACGTCAAGTTCTACTTGCAACGCGATAAGTCATACAGGCGACACGCAATAAACACGCAGAGTTTCTGATACTTGGTAGGCACCAAACTGTAACTGATTCCCAGTTCCACGAATGTGACGAACTCGAAAAGTTTCTTATAAGTTTTTCGCTTTCTGCTAACCAGTTCTTTCTATGATTCGCCTCAGGTGTCTTCCAAAATTTGGATAAATCAATACGCCAATCTGAAAAGTTTGTAACCTCTTCATTTGTTAGAAGCAGGCCTCTCTCACAAACGGACTGTCGTCATTTTATAGTGGAGATGGTACAAGACTCTGTAGCAAAAACCGCTGCAGCCGTATTTAGTCCTTTATTATTGGATCACTACCGATTTCGTTGCACTAAAAGCCATTTCTTCGGGTGCACATCTATATAACAATAAATCCAGAAGGATTATTTTTACGAAACAATAATTTTTAGAATTTTAATGTTCTTCATGTTTATTTAAATTTTAAGGTTTATTCTGTGGACAATGCTGGCAGGTTTATTTCATTGCTGTAATATACGCATATGATGTTCCTCTTTTACGTCATTACATACTGTAGCTTTAGCCTAAATTACGGGCGTTATTAACGAAAAAGAAGTCAAGTGATACTATCATATTGTTATTCTACAACCGTTTTTCAAAAAAGGTTTTTGTATGTTTTATCCCAATATTCCTTGTTCTCATTCACCATTCGCCTATCCCCAAAAGAACACCAGTCAATCAGTCGAGCCCGCGCATCATCAGCGCATGCGCGAGCCGCCCACAGGCAAGCTACACTACTGGCCATTAAAATTGCTACACCAAGAAGAAATTCAGCTGATAAACGGGTATTCATTGGACAAATATATTATACTAGAACTGACATGTGATTACATTTTCACGCAATTTGGGTGCATAGATGCTGAGAAATCAGTACCCAGAACAAGCATCTCTGGCCGTAATAACGGCCTTGAAACGCCTGGGTATTGAGTCAGACAGAGCTTGGATGGCGTGTACAGATACAGCTGCCCATGCAGCTTCAACACTATACCACAGTTCATCAAGAATAGTGACTGGCGTATTGTGACAAGCGAGTTGCTCGTCCACCATTGACCACACGTTTTCAATTGGTGAGAGATCTGGAGAATGTGCTGGCCAGGGCAGCAGTCGAACATTTTCTGTATCCAGAAAGTCCCGTACAGGACCTGTAACATGCGGTCGTGCATTATCCTGTTGAAATGTAGGGTTTCGCAGGGATCGAATGAAGGGTAGAGCCACGGGTCGTAACACATTTGAAATGTAACGTCCACTGTTCAAAGTGCCGTCAATGCGAACAAGAGGTGACCGAGACGTGCAAGCAATGGCACCCCATACCATCTCGCCGGGTGATACGCCAGTATGGCGATGACGAATACACGCTTCCAATGTGCGTTCACCGCGATGTCACCAAACACGGATGCGACCATCATGATGTTGTAAGCAAAACCTGGATTCATCCAAAAAAATGACGTTTTGCCATTCGAGTACCCAGGTTCGTCGTTGAGTACACCACTGCAGGCGCTCCTGTCTGTGATGCAGCGTCAAGGGTAACCGCTGCCATGGTCTCTGAGCTGATATTCCATGCTGCTGCAAACGTCGTCGAACTGTTCGTGCAGATGGTTGTTGTCTTGCAAACGTCGCCATCTGTTCACTCATGGATCGAGACTTGGCTGCACGATCCGTTACAGCCATGTGGATATGATGCCTGTCATCTTGACTGCTAGTGATACGAGGCCGTTGGGATGCAGCACAGCGTCCGTATTACCCTCCTGAACCCACCGATTCCATATTCTACTAACAGTCATGGATCGACCAATGCGAGCAGCAGTGTCGCGATACGATAAACCGCAATCGCGATAGGCTACAATCCGACCTTTATCAAAGTCGGAAACGTGATGGTACACATTTATCCTCCTTACACGAGGCATCACAACAACGTTTCACCGGGAAACGCCGGTCAAGTGCTGTTTGTGTTTGAGAAATCGGTTTGAAACTTTCCTCATGTCAGCACGTTGTAGGTGTCACCACCGGCGCCAACCTTATGTGAATGCTCTGAAAAGCTAATCATTTGCGTATCACAGCATCTTCTTTCTGTCGGTTAAATTTCGCGTCTGTAGCACGTCATCTTTGTGGGGTAGCAATTTTAATGGCCAGTAGTTTATTTACTGTCCGGCCGTTAGTAGGAGACAGCACGCGGCCACTTCCCCTGTTCCCGATTCAGTATGGATCGGAGATGCGGTTTTCAGGGTCTGCTTTTCTGTCAATAGCTATTTACTTGACGGATTTGGTCCAGGTAGAACATCCCTCAATTTTGTGGCAACCACGTCTTGGTTTTTCATTCTGGCAAATAATTACGTCTTAATAGTTTTGTATTTATTTTCACCTTACAAATGGATAAATATGATATTATTTCTTCAGAACCCATCCAATGTATTGGAATTCGGCTATTTTATTCCGTGACATATCGCCGTTTAGCGGTGTTTTGTTACGACGGACAACGAATGTTGGGTGCAAAGTTCCGATCATTTCCGCTCTAATGTTTTGGTTATGTGAGTACGAACATTCTGATATTCTCATGTAAAATTCTTTTAGTATTTTAAAATTGCTTTTTTCCTGTTAAAATAATTAGCATATCGTAGTATATATCAGGGCCGTTATTCCTTAAGGATTTATTGTTATACAGATGTTTACCTCAATATGTGGCTTTTAGTGCCACGAAACCGGTAGTGATCCAGTAACAAAGGACTCAGTGCAGCTGAAGGGGTTTATTAATACCCAAAATGACTACTCATAGCTGTGACTGCCCCATATACAAGGTTGTCTGTTCTGTAACATAGTTGGTGATGAGTCTCCACGGCTGTATGGTCGTGGTCGAAGAAACTTTGCGCTTCCTGACGTTTCGTCCAGAGGTGCGCTGGACGTCTTCGGAGATGCCGCTGGCGACGCTGTCTTGTTGACTGCGTCGAGAAGAGCACATCCGAAGATGTCTGGACGAAGTGTCAGGAATTGCAAAGTTTCTTCGACCATGGCCATGCAGGCCGGCAGACTCACCAGCAAACTACGGCCTTCTCTGTAGCAGCCCTATAGACGTATTGGCCAGTGTACGACATATGAAACACCTCTGTGAAGTTTGACTCGAACCTGTCTCGTAACTACTAAATGCCTCTACTTCTTCGTTAAACCACAACTTTCCAATTTATTATGTTAGAAGCCTAATTCCCAGTAAAGTTGGATAAAATCACGCTTCTGCTTCACGGTTCCCGGTCGTGGCACCAAACCAAACGCAGCCGTGTAGTCGTGTTACTGGCAGCTGACGCGTGAGTTAGATTCCTAGTCCTGCTACTAAGTAGCTAATACTGTCAAGGAGGCCGCAGAGAAACACATTCCCAAGAAAAGGAACAGTAAGAAGGCTAGATGGCTATCAGTTGAGGCACTGCAAGTTGCAGAAGAACGAAGGAAAGCAAAAATCAAGGGAAATAGATCAGCTATGTGTGAATTAAATAAAGATTTTCAGAAATTAGCTAGAAGAGATAAAAATATATTCTTTAATGAACAGTGCAAGGAGGTTGAAGATAGTAACGGAATGGGGAAGACAAGAGATATTTATAAGAAAATTAGAGAAATTAAGGAAAATTCCAGGCAAAAATTGGAATGATAAAAGATAGAAAAGGGAGAGATCTGAGTGAAGCAGAGGATGTTAAGGAAAGATGGGCAGAATATGTAGAAGACCTATACAAGAAAGATCTGCATCATGACAGGGCTCCTACTGCTGATGTTAATGTTAATTTAGAACTAGAGCCAGATATTTTGGAGAGCGAAATCCAGTGGACCCTCGAAAATATGGCTGATAACAAAACTAGTGGACATGATGAAATACCAGCAGAATTGTTAAAGTCACTGGAAAGGATGCAGTGAAAGTGCTGCACTCAATATGTCAAAAAATATGGATCACGCAGCAGTGGCCAGAAGACTGGAAAAGATCAGTATTCATCCCCATTCCAAAGAAGAAAAGTTCTAAAGAATGCTCAGATTACCGAACAATCGCACTTAATTCACATGGTAGCAAAGGTATGTAGAAAATCTTACAAAATAGACTTCGCCAATATCTAGATCGAGAGCTACCAGAAGAACAAGCTGGATTTAGGAAAGGAAGAGGAACTAGAGATCAAATTGCTAACATTCTGTGGATTATGGAAAAAGCGAGAGAATTCCAGAAAGATGTGTACCTCCGCTTTATTGACTACGCCAAAGCCTTTGACTGCGTCGATCACAACAAATTATGGAACGTACTGAAAAATATGGGTCTACCAGATCACCTCATTCATCTGATACGGAGTTTATACCTTGACCAAGAAGCCACGGTGAGAACTATGTATGGAACCACGAAATGGATAAAGATTCAGAAAGGGGTCCAGCAAGGCTGCATACTGTCACCGTACTTATTCAATCTGTTTGCAGAACATGTTATGAGGAATGCGAGGCTAGATGAAGGAGAAACAGGAATTAAAATAGCTGGAATAAATGTAAACAACCTCAAGTACGCGGATGATACGATCCTGTTGGCAGAAAGTGAAGAAGAATTGAGAACACTCTTACTGAAGGTGAATGACGAAAGTGAAAAGGCCGGTCTTATGCTGAATGTGAAGAAAACGAAACTTATGGCAACTACACCTACCAATTCGTGGGATATAGCAGGAGAAACCATGGAGGTAGTGACCACATTCAGTTATCTCGGTTCCCAGATCTCTGCTGACGGCGACTGCAGCCATGAAATCCGGAGACGCCTGTTGCTCGGTAGACAGGCGATGTCAAACCTTGACAAGGTTATAAGGTCCAGAGATATAACACTAGCAACGAAGATCCGTATTGTGAGGGCTATGGTCTTTCCAGTTGTGATGTATGGATGTGAGACCTGGACCATTAGAAAGGCTGAACGGCGAAGAATTGACTCCTTCGAATTGTGGTGTTGGACGAAACTTCTTAGAGTTCCATGGACTGCAAAGAGAACCAACAGATCAATATTGGAGCAAATTAAATCAGATTTCTCCCTGGAAGGTCTAATGTTAAAATAAAAGCTGACCTACTTTGGACACACAATGCGAAGGCATGCCTCACTGGGAAAAACATTAATGCTGGGGAAGATTGAAGGAACTAGAAGAAGAGGACGTCAGAGGATGAGATGGATCGATGGCATCACAAAAGCAATGTGTTCCAACCTGGAAGGTCTACGGGAGAAAGTGCAAGACAGGAAAAAGTGGCGTGATTTGGTTCATGGGGTCACGAAGAGTCGGAACCGACTAAACGAATAGAGAGAGAGAGAGAGAGAGAGAGAGAGAGAGAGAGAGAGAGAGAGAGAGAGAGAGAGAGTCCTGCTACTGTTGGGCTCCAACCAGTGGTGTGGGATGACATAGAATAGCAGGTATTCCGTTACCTGTTCCCTGTTCGCAGGTGCATATAAGAAGGGATAACGATGTGGTTCGTCCACAACATGGTGGTCGTCCATTGTAGTGATCAGACATGGTCAACTGGAACCTTGACGATGACGGCCCTCACGTTCGCATGCAGTCCAAAATCGGACAGCAGTCACGTCCAAATTCCCCGCAAATCTGGACATTCCACTATTCGACCAGCTAGCCAAATGAAGATGCACAATGAGACCTTTTACAATTCTGTCACCGAGCTAGATGCTGCAGTGGTTATCACACTGGACTTAGATTTGGGGGCACAATGTTTCAAACCCGCGTCCGGCCACCCTGATATAGGTTTCCCGCGATTCCCTAAACCGCAATGCCAGGATGGTTCCTTTGAAAGGGCACGGCCGACTTCCTTCCCCATTCTGTCCTAATCCCATGGGACCGATGACCTCTCTGATCTCGCTGACCCGAATCAACCAATCAGCCCTGTCAGGTACTGAATACGCTGTCTCACACGAGTGATCACCCAACATCTGATGCTGTTGACGCCCCTTACATACACTACCTGGTCTGGAAACAACACTAAACAGGAATAACACTAATGCATTCTGGTGGTAGCTCTACCCATCGTAGAGAATTGCAACTCATATGATATACATACCGACCGATGTTGTGTACCTATACAAACTTCCATTGACAAACCGGACCATGTCTTCTGGGTGCTTCACATTTTCACCAGGCAGCGTATTAAAGCCCAGCCCTTGTGAGGCAAACAGAGGAGCTCCTTGACTGAGAAGTAGCTGCTCCAGTCACGTGAACTGACAACGGCCGGGAGAGCGGTATGCTGACACCATGTCCCTCCATATCAGCATCCAGTGACGCCTGTGGGTTGAGGGTGGCACAGCGACCGGTCGGTACTGTTGGGTCTTCATGGCTCGTTCGGGAGGAGTTTTTAGTTTTTTTTAATGTATTAAAGGGCTCGCAACTTATCTAACTAAAGACCAACTTCACTGACGTCAATTTCCTGTATAATTATGGAAAATGTACTGTGTTCGCACCTGATGGATTTTCTTATGGTCAAATAACTGTAGTGGAAATATTACCACGTTTCGTCGAGCACCGGCCAAATGACACCCAAACTATATTGTTCCCTAACAAGATTCAGAAGGCCACAGACAGCGAAGCTTATACTGATACCTTGTTTCAGTGCTTTCTCGCGTCCGATATAGTTCTGCACCGTTGAATAACAAACTAAGTAGGTGCATACTGAATATCCACACACGTAAGTGACTAATGACTTCCTAGCAAACGGAACATAGTATACCGCTCTTAATGGAGAGACATAGTCAGAAGCGAAAGGAGATTCTGTCGTATCACAGGGTAGTGTAATTTGGACACTGCAGATTGTCATTTACAGGAAGGTCAAGATAAAATTGATCCCGAAAATATACCATGCATTGTAAGACAAACAACCCAACTTACGTCATCTGCCCCACACCAGGTGGGAAAGTGTGAATTGGGTTGCTTGAATGGAATATTTTCGAGGCCAGTTTCATTTTTCCCACATTTTGAGTAAAGGACGTGGCAAGTAATGGCTGTAAGCCTATGAGTGTGTTCGAGATTAGCATGTTCGTAGACGGCACGGCCATGTGGAAGGAACTGACATCGTTACAAGTGTTTATGAAGTGCAGAGAGACTTGCAGATGGTACAATGCGTGATAGCTAACCCTTTAACATAAATGAAGTTAATCTCCTTCGTGCAAATGGACGAAAAGCTGCTGTGTTGTTTGACTGTCCAATCGACGGCCAGCCACAGCAATCAGACACGGCCCTCAAGCATCTAGGAGTATAGCTTATATCCCTAGTGATTTTAGGTGAAAAAATTAAAATCTAGACTTGTAGAAGGGAGGTAACAGACTGAGATTTGTGGTTTTTTGGTTGATTCGGGGGAGGGGACCAAACAGAGGGGACATCTGTCCCGTTGGATTAGGGAAGGAAGGGGAAGAAAGTCGGCCGTGCCTGTTGAAGAGAATCATCCAGCATTTGCCTGAAGCGATTTAGGGAAACGACGGAAAACCTAAATCGGGATGGCCGGACATAGGTTTGAACCGTCATCCTCCCGAAAGCCAGTCGAGTGTGCTAACTGTTGTGGATTGGCAAGACAGCCAACCCACTATGACAGAAAGCCGAAAGGCACGCGTTTTAGCTCACGCAGGCTGGCGTGAGGTCTGGAACAGTTAAAGGAATTGAGACTAGTAAAAAAAGTACGTAGCTGCTGGAATACTTAACTTTAATCCATAATTGGTGAACATCGCTCTTGACGGTACATGTTTTACAGCATCAATAGTAACTGGTAATGGCGCCTTGCTAGGTCGTAGCAAATGACGTAGCTGAAGGCTATGCCAACTATCGTCTCGGCAAATGAGAGCGTAGTTTGTCAGTGAACCATCTCTAGCAAAGTCGGCTGTACAGCTGGGACGAGTGCTAGGAAGTCTCTCTAGACCTGCCGTGTGGCGGCGCTCGGTCTGCAATCACTGATAGTGGCGACACGCGGGTCCGAAGTATACTAACGGACCGCGTCCGATTTAAAGGCTACCACCTAGCAACTGTGGTGTCTGGCGGTGACACTACACTGACCACTGCGCCACCTCGGTCGGTAAGATTTATGGGAAGTGTGTCACGTGTAATACACTCATGAAGCACACGGCTGACAAAGTTAGTTGGAGTAATTCTTGAGTATTGTTCTTTAGTCTCAGACCTTTACGTAGCTGGACTAAAGGAACAGATAAAAGATAATCAAAGAAAGGCTACACGAATTGTCGTCGATTTGCTTGGTCAGTTTGGAAGTGTAATAGTGCCACCTTAAGAATTGGATGCGGAGACGCTACAAGAAAAACGTTGTGCCAGGAGGAGAACATGAGTCGCAAAATTTAGAGAGACAACATCCCTTCAACATTTATCTCACGCAGTGGTTTCGGCGTTACAATTTGAGGAATTCGGACTCTTGCAGAGGAGGAACAGCAGTCTCTCTTCCTGCGAAACTTACGCAAAGGGAGTAGGTAGTGGGGACAGTGATGGTGGTAGCACGATACAACATTAGGCAGCCGTAGCCCACGACAGTGTGGCATTTGACGTGCGGATGTGGACGAGACTAGTAAGTCTATATTTTTATGCCTTGCTTGTATCTCTTCTTGTGATATAGGATGATTTCAGCGTTGTTCTATTTTTGAGGAATGTCTTTCTCTGCACACATTCTGTGGCAGTACTACACAAACTAACTTATTATAATTACACTCCTGGAAATGGAAAAGAACACATTGACACCGGTGTGTCAGACCCACCATACTTGCTCCGGACACTGCGAGAGGACTGTACAAGCAATGATCACACGCACGGCACAGCGGACACACCAGGAACCGCGGTGTCGGCCGTCGAATGGCGCTAGCTGCGCAGCATTTGTGCACCGCCGCCGTCAGTGTCAGCCAGTTTGCCGTGGCATACGGAGCTCCATCGCTGTCTTTAACACTGGTAGCATGCCGCGACAGCGTGGACGTGAACCGTATGTGCAGTTGACGGACTTTGAGCGAGGGCGTATAGTGGGCATGCGGGAGGCCGGGTGGACGTACCGCCGAATTGCTCAACACGTGGGGCGTGAGGTCTCCACAGTACATCGATGTTGTCGCCAGTGGTCGGCGGAAGGTGCACGTGCCCGTCGACCTGGGACCGGACCGCAGCGACGCACGGGTGCACGCCAAGACCGTAGGATCCTACGCAGTGCCGTAGGGGACCGCACCGCCACTTCCCAGCAAATTAGGGACACTGTTGCTCCTGGGGTATCGGCGAGGACCATTCGCAACCGTCTCCATGAAGCTGGGATACGGTCCCGCACACCGTTAGGCCGTCTTCCGCTCACGCCCCAACATCGTGCAGCCTGCCTCCAGTGGTGTCGCGACAGGCGTGAATGGAGGGACGAATGGAGACGTGTCGTCTTCAGCGATGAGAGTCGCTTCTGCCTTGGTGCCAATGATGGTCGTATGCGTGTTTGGCGCCGTGCAGGTGAGCGCCACAATCAGGACTGCATACGACCGAGGCACACAGGGCCAACAGCCGGCATCATGGTGTGGGGAGCGATCTCCTACACTGGCCGTACACCACTGGTGATCGTCGAGGGGACACTGAATAGTGCACGGTACATCCAAAACGTCATCGAACCCATCGTTCTACCATTCCTAGACCGGCAAGGGAACTTGCTGTTCCAACAGGACAATGCACGTCCGCATGTATCCCGTGCCACCCAACGTGCTCTAGAAGGTGTAAGTCAACTACCCTGGCCAGCAAGATCTCCGGATCTGTCCCCCATTGAGCATGTTTGGGACTGGATGAAGCGTCGTCTCACGCGGTCTGCACGTCCAGCACGAACGCTGGTCCAACTGAGGCGCCAGGTGGAAATGGCATGGCAAGCCGTTCCACAGGACTACATCCAGCATCTCTACGATCGTCTCCATGGGAGAATAGCAGCCTGCATTGCTGCGAAAGGTGGATATACACTGTACTAGTGCCGACATTGTGCATGCTCTGTTGCCTGTGTCTATGTGCCTGTGGTTCTGCCAATGTGATCATGTGATGTATCTGACCCCAGGAATGTGTCAATAAAGTTTCCCCTTCCTGGGACAATGAATTCACGGTGTTCTTATTTCAATTTCCAGGAGTGTATGTGTTTGACTGGCGCTCAAAGGGCACACTCTAGCTACCATACTTGAAACACGGCGAAACTCACTGTACTTCTGCAATATAATGTACGTGCGACTTCGTAGTATCTGCTCATCTGTTTGGTTAGTAAGACTTACTTACCCATTTCTTAAATAAGTCACAGGCAGGCATTACCTACAAGTTTTATTTCCTCGTTATTCAGAATATTAGTCGACAGCTGACAATAGAATATTGGCTCTAAGCACTATGGGACTTAACATCTGAGGTCATCAGTCCCCTAGACTTAGGACTACTTAAACCTAACTAACCTAAGGACATCACACACATCCATGCCAGAGGCAGGATTCGAACCTGCGACCGTAGCAGCCGCGTGGTTACGGACTGAAGCTCATAGAACCGCTAGGCCACCGCGGCCGGCAACAGAATATTCTCCCCTAGTGCTCTCGAACTCTACATTAGCAGCCACATTGACGGTAATCGGATGGCGAGACAGTCAGTATGGGTAGTGCACGAGGAAGTAATAGTTACAACCAGTTCATTCCAGAAAGCGGTATACTCATGGAAACCGTACTTTTACAGAATACTAGTTTAATATTTTTCTTTCCAGAGCAAGTACAACCAGTATAGTCCTTTGCGGAAATCACTATGCTATAGAGGTAGGTAAATAATACGTCTGCCTACTGTTACATTACGTATTTTATAATGTTACAGCTGTAATTGTCCACTATCAATCTTTGTTAGTGCACGAAACAACGTACATCTCTACATAACAAATTAAATTAACAGTATGTTCCCCAGGACTGTCGAGATAGTAGACACGTATACGAAAAAGGCAGGAAGGAAAATTGACACACAGAATTATCAGTGAAGTGAAAATTGCAGTGAAAGGATCAACATTAAGAAAGTATAGTCTGGGGCGTATTTTACAAGAAGTAACTTTTCAAACGTATCAGTGTGGTGTCTTAAGAGAGGAGCAGAAACTTCTCCACTCATCTTCACGATGAACATTATGGTTCAAATTGTTCCACTTCGATATACAATGATATCCCAGTAAATCGTACACATGTCCTATTCTGACAGGAGTCGCCCTGTGTTCACACTCTTTCCCATGAGTGTAAAAGGATCTGTTAAAAAAAAATATTACCTTACAACAGTCGTAATTTGTATAGTTTGGGGAGCTGTACAGGAATTGCGAGAACAAAGAGGACGCGTAGACGTGTACCCGTGTAAGGCCAAATAAACACCTACTTTGATGTGTGTGACAGGTACCTCATTGTCTGTCGACCCACCACCGGTTCGAGTTCTAGGTCACAGTTGAGATTCACGGAGGCGACACTGTGTCAGACATAACGATTATCCGGAAGCCACGAATCGCGCCTGTACGTACACGACACGCGGGAGCCATTGCGGCTGCCTGCACGTGTATCGCGCCAGCTGCATGGCGGCTGCAATTAAGCTCGTCGGGCCGTTATCGTTGCAATTAAGCAGAGCGCGAATACGGCGCCGTGGAGGCGAAACAGATAGCGCGCGTGCCGGGAAGCGTGTATAGCCGTGGCGACCCCTACTGGGGCTGATTGGGCTTGAATGGTGCATTGCTGTGTTCAGTGCACAAGGTGCGCACTACGAAGAACAGCTCTGACGTGGCCACGAAACATCGCAGCAAACGTACTCTGATCGTAGGAAGAAACCGATGGTGTGTGATTAAACCTCTTGTCGAACTGCAGCTGAGCGTACCAGGCAAAAATCTTAATATTTTGTTTCATGCTTAATTGCAACATGGCGGGCATCAAGTATCAGTAGAATATAAAAGAAAGCCGGCCGGAGTGGCCGAGCGGTTCTAGGCGCTTCAGTTCGGAACCGCGCGAGTGCTACGGTCGCAGGTTCGAATCCTGCCTCGGGCATGGATGTGTGTGATGTCCTTAGGTTAGTTAGGTTTAAGTAGTTCTAAGTTCTAGGGTTAGGTTAGGTTAGTGGTGTTTAACGTCCCGTCGACAACGAGGTCATTAGAGACGGAGCGCAAGCTCGGGTTAGGGAAGGATGGGGAAGGAAATCGGCCGTGCCCTTTCAAAGGAACCATCCCGGCATTTGCCTGAAACGATTTAGGGAAATCACGGAAAACCTAAATCAGGATGGCCGGAGACGGGATTGAACCGTCGTCCTCCCGAATGCGAGTCCAGTGTGCTAACCACTGCGCCACCTCGCTCGGTTAAGTTCTAGGGGACTGATGACCTGAGATGTTAAGTCCCATAGTGCTCAGAGCCATTTGAACCATTTTATAAAAGAAAAGTCAGCACCCAAAAGAGCCTACTACATCGTGTGTTTCAGATGGCAGGAGAAGAACCAAAGAAACTGTTTCAAAATTATCAACTGTCGTGTTTCTAACAAAAGGGTTGGTCGACCAAATTTCTGAAAGAGGAATTTACTGGTGTATGCAAGTGTTGCCCCAAGCTCGGTTTGTTTGTTGTATTGTTACTTGAATTTTTCTTCCACAGTTACATATTGTACATAATGAGAATTACACAGACGAAAGAATGGTGTTTTATTCATATACTTATTTTTCCACGTAATTTATATCCCGTCCAGTGCGAAACAAGGACGTGTATGCGCTGTCGGTACCAATGCTATTCCTGATGGCGGAGCCAGTGCTTCACTGTGTGACTCACTTCCTCATCATCCTCAAAATGTCTTCCACGAAAGGCATCCTTTAATGACCCAAACAAGTCAAAGTCCGAGGGGTCTAGGTTAGTAGTGTCAGGTGTGAAAGCCATGGATGGTCTCTCAGAGCACTGCAAATCGTGGAGCGCCGCCGATCCGCCTTCTTAAGACCTCACTCTCCTTGCCTAGCGACCAACTGTACTTCGGTCGACAGCAGATGCTCCATAGTCTTTGCTCACGCGTTTGTGAATATTGCCCGCAGTTCCTTTTACTGCATTGAGAAATTCAATGACGGCACGTTCCTTTTAACGTACATCACTCGAAGACGCCATCTTGAAACTATGCTGCAGCTACGCTATCTGTCGGACGTGACGGAAACTCGGCGAGATCATTCAGGAGACTTCAAATAATACATACGTAATGTTTCGCATCCATAGCATTGGTTTCGGCTGAGAAAAAAAAATGCCGTGCATTACTTACTGGGAAACCCTCGTAAAATGGCATAAATCTCAGTGAAATATAACAAATAATGTGAAACTAATCTACTGTTCAACTGATATAGTAGCCCTGTATTCTTCCTCAGACTTTGCTAACGATGAAAATATAGAATTCCACATTTGTGAAATCATTATTTAGTGACACTAAATTTGGTTACCCACAGACATTTAGCACCATTACTGATAGATAAAATTATTTCATGCACAAACCAGTTCATTAGCTCAAGGAACCGGCCTGAAATGTGGCGTGATAATTCATGGCTCTTGCATCACAAAAAGCGCATCCGCAATATTAATCCTTGTTGGTGCGTGACAGTTGCACAAGAAAACGAAATCACTGCGCTGCCTCACGTTCTGTACACACCTGAACTGGCCCCTGCGGACGTTTTTTTTCATTTCCAAAGTTGAAAACCCGTTGGAAGGACGAAGATTTGCAACGACAGACGAGATGAAAGGAAATTCGCAGACGGCGCTTCGCGCAGGAGGCGTACCAGGATTGCTTCCGTAATTGGAAACGGCGTTGGCAGTGATGTATAAGTTGTGGAGGGGAGTATTTCGAAGGAGACCATGCACAATAAGTAAATGGTAAGTGCAGAAATATTTTGTGGGCAAAGTTCCGGAATTTTTTGAAGAGTTCTAAGGCCTCCGATTTTTTTTCTCCGGACTGGAAATAGATAGAAACATGCACATTGTTTTAAAATGAGGCTGCGTTCATTGTCAGTACGTCCCAGAGATGGCAGCCCCATACGGCAGATGGAATTTTACCGCCAGTGGCGAGAATGAGAACTGTTATAAATACTCAAAATGGCGACCTTTTCCTTACTTGAACAGCGTGCAATCATACGTTTTCTGAATTTGCGTGGTGTGAAACCAATTGAAATTCATCGACAGTTGAAGGAGACATGTGGTGATGTAGTTATAGATGTGTCGAAAGTGCGTTTGTGGGTGCGACAGTTTAATGAAGGCAGAACATCATGTAACAACAAACCGAAACAACCTCGGGCTCGCACAAGCGATCGAGAAAGTGGGGAGAATTGTTTTGGGGGATCGACGAATGACTGTTGAACAGATCGCCTCCAGAGTTGGCATTTCTGTGGGTTCTGTGCACACAATCCTGCATGACGACCTGAAAATGCGAAAAGTGTCATCCAGGTGGGTGCCACGAATGCTGACGGACGACCACATGGCTGCCCGTGTGGCATGTTGCCAAGCAATGTTGACGCGCAACGACAGCACGAATGGGACTTTCTTTTCGTTGGTTGTGACAATGGATGAGACGTGGATGCCATTTTTCAATCCAGAAACAAAGCGCCAGTCAGCTCAATGGAAGCACACAGATTCACCGCCACCAAAAAAATTTCGGGTAACCGCCAGTGCTGAAAAAATGGTGTCCATGTTATGGGACAGCGAGGGCATAATCCTTACCCATTGCGTTCCAAAGGGCACTACGGTAACAGGTGCATCCTACGAAAATGTTTTGAAGAACAAATTCCTTCCTGCACTGCAACAAAAACGTCCGGGAAGGGCTGTGCGTGTGCTGTTTCACCAAGACAACGCACCCGCACATCGAGCTAACGTTACACAGCAGTTTCTTCGTGATAACAACTTTGAAGTGATTCCTCATGCTCCCTACTCACCTGGCCTGGCTCCTAGTGACTTTTGGCTTTTTCCAACAATGAAAGACACTCTCCGTGGCCGCACATTCACCAGCCGTGCTGCTATTGCCTCAGCGATTTTCCATCGGTCAAAACAGACTCCTAAAGAAGCCTTCGCCGCTGCCATGGAGTCATGGCGTCAGCGTTGTGAAAAATGTGTACGTCTGCAGGGCGATTACGTCGAGAAGTAACGCAAGTTTCATCGATTTCGGGTGAGTAGTTAATTAGAAAAAAAATCGGAGGCCTTAGAACTTGAATGCACCTCGTATGTCCATCGATCGCATCACGTCGCATGTTTCAGTTCAGAGAACACGGTGAGCACGTAAAGATACCCAGCACAATAGAGTCTCCCGCCAAGTGAGCAGTGTATACTGCCGTTGTGTATCTTTCCGCTGAAGGATTGCGCCTGATTTCCATGTAGTCCATACAACGGAACTGTCATGCGTGACAGCAAAGCCCTTCTTCGTGAAAATACTCGGCAGCCGCAACAAAGACGGTCTTGCTGCGTCTACGATCGGAGACTGGCCTTGGCCCCCTCTACTTTTTATCTCTTTGTTCACACGAACTGCTGGCTATGAGGGCAGCATTTTTGCACAGACAACAAGCTGCAGAGCAGCATAGAGAATCTGCAGACCGCACTTCTACTGCGAGGGTGTTGGAAGGTTTGTACAACGCTACGAAAGGTGTCTATGTCGGAGCGGCGACTACACAGTGAAATAGCTAGTAAATGTAGCTAAATTTTGCAAACAAAACAGTTTTGATTTTCACTGTGATTTCTATTTCGCTGCCGATCTGACGCTGACAAAAAATGTAACCCACTATCTCGCTGCCGATCCGCCACTGACAAAAAATGTAACCCACAAATCATGCGGCCTAAATTGCGTTTCACCCGATTTGTCTGCAACCCACACATCATAACTTAATTGCATCTCCGTAATCTTATTTTATTGCAGTCGTCTGAGTACATAAAATGGTAACTACAAGAGAACACCAGTGAAAACTGCTCTGTGTGCTAATCAGTCCAGATGCAAATTAATAAGACAATAATACAAAAATCCGTAAACAAGTAATTAGAGATGACACAGTCATTAATGCTTGTGAACTCAAATTTATTAGAACAAATGGCATTTCAAAAAACCAAATTCAAACTGAAATTACATGACAGTACGGTATTTTTGTTGAACCTAGCTCATTTTATTCTAAGAAAATATCTATACAAATAAAAGAATCCCTTGGATTTCCCAAAGTTTCCTGATTTATGTCATTTTCCTATCGCAAAAAATAATCCAGAAGTTACAAAAACATCCTCCTTTCTTTCAAAGAATTTACCTTAATTCTAAGACAAATAAATAAGTAAATGTGCCAGGAAATGACCAGTTTTAGGCATTGTATATAGAGGGTGAGTCACCTAACACTACCGCTGGATATATTTCGTAAACCACATCAAATACTGTGAGACCTGAGTTTCTCCTGGCGTATACAACTTTCAAATAACTTCCGGGAATTCAGCCAGGTAACACTTTCAGTGACCGCAACGTTTACTATCTGATTGAACGTATCGCAGAATCGATGCTGACCCCACGAAAAGTGTTGAGAGAAAGACCAACAGCCTCCTGAAGAAAAGTGGTTTGTCGCAGGACACAATCAAGAGGCTTAACACCTATAGTGCTGTTCCCCCTAGGTTATATGGCCTTCCAAAGGTTCATAAGGAAGGGGTTCCTTTCCGTCCTATAGTGAGTAACATCGGTGCCCCGACATATCGTGTATCCAAGCATCTTGATTCTCTGTTGAGTCCACAAGTAGGACGGTGTGAACATCATATCAGGAACTCAGCTGATTTTTTACGTAGTTTGGAGGGACTGAGGCTGAATGACTCTGATATTTTAGTGAGTTTCGACGTGGTCTCTCTCTTCACTCGTGTTCCTCTGTCTGATTCGTTGCGGTTAATTGAAGCCAGGTTTGGTGCTGATTTAACTAATCTCTTTAGGCATGTGTTGACATCCACTTACTTTTTATTTAATGACCAGTATTACGAGCAGACAGATGGAGTTGCGATGGGTAGTCCGTTGTCTCCTGTGATCGCAAATTTGTTTATGGAAGACTTCGAGGAACGTGCATTGGAGTCGGTGCCTTTGAAACCCGCCTGTTTCTTTAGATACGTTGACGATACCTTCGTTGTTTGGCCTCACGGTAGGGAGAATTTGAATGTCTTTCTAGAACATCTGAACTCGATCCACCCGAACATTCGTTTTGCGATGGAGGTGGAAGAGGATGGTTGCCTTCCCTTCCTCGACGTGTTGGTTAGGAGGAAGGATGATGGATCATTGGGACATGCAGTCTACAGGAAACGTAGTCACACCGACTTGTACTTACAAGCTAATAGTTGTCACCATTCGGCTCAGCGTGAAGAGGTACTTCGTACCTTGGTACACAGGGCACATGTCGTTTCTGACGCTGAGACTTTGCCAGCTGAGCTGTCCCATCTTGAAGTTACATTTCGTCAAAATGGTTACAGTGATAGACAGATTGAACGTGCGTTGCGCTATCGAACAACTGTACATCAGGTGATTGATGATAATTCTGAGTCAACACCTAAGTCTACTGCCTTCTTGCCTTACTTAAGAAACACGTCCAATAAGATCGGTCGTATTTTACGGAAATACGATGTGAAATGTGTTTTCCGACCTCCATCTAAAATTAGAGCACTTTTGAGTTCCGTTAAGGATGATCTTGGACTGCGTAAGGCGGGTGTATATCGTGTCCCTTGTAGCTGCGGCATGGCATATATTGGTCAAACTATCAGGACCGTGGAGGACAGATGTACTGAGCATAAACGGCACACAAGATTACAGCAGCCAAATAGATCTGCTATTGCCGAACATTGCTTGGATACTGGTCACCCCATGTTATATAATAACACCGAGATATTGGCATGCACGTCCAGCTATTGGGACAGTGTGATTAGGGAGGCAGTTGAGATTAAATTAGCGAGCAACCTCGTTAACAGGGATGGAGGTTTCTGTTTAAACTCTGTTTGGAATCCGGCTCTCTCCCTTGTCAAAAAACAGAGGAACAGAGTCAATGCTGCCTCACCTGCGAATTCACAGTCTCACTATCGATAGCTCTGACTTTGGTCATCTTTGGTGGCACTAGTGTTCAGTGTGTGTGTGTGTGTGTGTGTGTTATCTTTCCTGCTTCGGTCCGAGAACCGAGGTATGAAATTTGCATGTACGCCGCCTGTCCGTTGCAGTTTGCCTTGAAAATGGCGGGGTGTTCTCCCGCCGAAATATCGGCGGTCACTGAAAGTGTTACCTGGCTGAATTCCCGGAAGTTATTTGAAACACATCAAATACTGACAAATCGATTCCACAGACCGAACGTGAGGAGAGGGGCTGGTGTAAGTGGTTAATACAAACCATAAAAAAATTCACGGAAGTATGTTTTTTAACACAAACCTACGTTTTTTAAATGTAACCCCGTTACTTTTGTTAGCACATCTGAACATATAAACAAATACGTTATCAGTGCCGTTTGTTGCATTGTAAAATGTTAATTACATCCGGAGATATATGAACAGTCATTCTCTTTTTGAGAGCAGAAGACTTACCAATCAATTGAAATTTACTACTAATAATATACTGTTAATTAAATTAAAATTAATTGGGAACCAAAAATAAGAATTCCAGATATGATCAAAAAATAAGCATAGTAGGCAATTGTATTTGATGCAGGATAATAGGGTCAAGAAACAACATTAGTCATGCACAATTATATTCTAGTACTTCGTGGTTTCATTTGAATAAGATCTGTCATCCGTATGTTTACTCTAAAATTTAGATCAACCAAAATATCAATAGCTTATAATAATGTGTAAAAAAGTGGAAGAAAAAAAAGAGAAGATAAGTATTTCTATCGAAAACAATGATGAAATCATACTACTGGATCAATGTCAATATAATTCACTCATACTATTCGATGATTTCACTCTTGGATACCAGAATGTGCTTAGAGAATATTTTACTAGAGGCATACACAAAGGAATAAATTGTTATTATTCACCTCAGACACATTCAAAAATACCAAAACAATTAGTAAGAGATAACCTAAATAATTTAAATATTTTCAGACAAGATGATACAAATTTAAATCATATTTACCATGAGTTTGATGGTGGTGATATAAAGTTCGAGTATTTTAAAGTATATTGCAGTAGATGCTGGAATGAGGCTCGGTTTAGAATTTTTACGATAGACATCACTAGGTAAACTAATGAAGAAAAGTACAGAAACCAAGCCAAGGACTTTTTTTGAACATCTAAATTTTAAACATAAAAGATATTTCATTAAAGTTTTTTGTCTTCAGTACATGGTGGAGAAATATGACTCAGAAGTTCTTAAAAAAGCTAAACAAAGTAGAAAAATATTAGAAGAATTGAAAGAAGGATTCGACCAAGAACAGTATATGAAAAATATAAAGTAGAAGATCAGCCAGTTACTGGTGCGATAGATCAGGTAAAACAAGGAACTGAAGCATTAATGTTTTGAAAGTAATTGAAGAAAATAGAGAAGTAGAAAAACAATTGATTCCCTATGGATGCCATCATAGCACACATCTTTAAGAAGAATTTAGAGGTTTACATCAAATTAAACATTATGGAAGTCCACAATCTGATTACACATTAAATGAATCAGAAATACTTACTGCACTGAATAAATATGAAGAGGAGAAAAAAGTTAAAAAATTTACAGTGTGAAGAGAGTACAGAGTGATGTTAGAAAAATAAATATTAGTGAAATAATGTTAAAGTATATTAAACATAGCAAAAGAATTAAAACCTGTTGGTATATTAAATTAGTTGGTTCTTATCTAGTTCAGTTCAATGGACATAAACTAACCATAAACATACAGATAGACTGATGAATCTTTTAACAAAAATCTGGGTTGCTCTGAATGATATGGGTACAAAATTTAATATAGTTGATTTATCAAATTGTGTGGATATATTGTACCATTCAGAAGCATTAAATTCTGGTAGTATTCCAAGTAACATAAAATGAAGCAGAAGCACGAAAAATAAAAGTTTGATGAAAGTAATTGTTCATGTCTCCTTCCTAACTTTAGAGAGCTAGTTGCTTGACCTATTACGACTAGCGAGCTTTTTCTTTGTAAAATTGCAGACCAGGTGCTGCAAGATTTAGAACTTGTTGGTATGGCGGAAGTAGGATCGGAACAAGTTTTTCGAAAATTTTGTTATGGAAATAAACAGGAGGTGGTTGTTGCTCCTTAATTAATGTCAAAATTTCGATTTTCCTTGTGTCGATTTATTTTTAATTTTATTGTTCTCCATTTCTATATGATAGCTCGCTATATATAGCGAAAGAGGAGAAGTGAACAAGAAACTGAACTATGCTTTTATAACAGAGAAACCTTGACGAGCACTGTTGTTTGACACTAATCATCGCACACAATGACGTTTCAACATTTATCCAGTGTAGTATGTATGACTTCACGGTTTGTCTGAATAAAGTAGTGGCCGCTTTCATTCTAATCCTTCATTTTTCGTAAAAAATTTAATTTTTGCAAGTATGTTCGCTCGTCTGTACAGAATGACTCGGTCATTATTGCACCTTCCAAAATCAAATAGCATATGTGAAAGCGATTTTTTTTAGAGTTCCTCTACTATCCTTGAAATCCAGTTATGTGCAACAAAAGCTATTAAGCGTCTGTCGTTTCTTTGTGCCGTTCGTAACATTGCAGAAAAAGCTGTCTAATAAAACATTTAACGATTTAACAAATGAAATATTTACTGTGTTTATTGTACTTATTGTGCAATAGGACAGACTTTTGAAATCTTCTTCACTCTGCATCGTGTTCCTCGTACTGTAATGCACACACCACTGACTTACTTAACTTGCGTTTCTGAGCACTTACTTGCACATTCCGCACTTCATTCTGTTGCCACAATTGGACCTTCCTTCTTCTGATTGTCTGTAAATTAATGACGTTAACAGCAAGTTTCTCACCTTCGCGAAGAAATTTTCGCGATCACTTTACTCATTCGTACTACGATGTAATAATGGGGCCTGCCTTTAATTGAAAGGTGAGTGCACCGCGTCACGCCACCAAGTTACCTCATGTGACAGCCAGGTAACCACTTCGCATTGCTGAATGTTATTTACTAACAAACATAAACACAGTGCATACAGTGCAGAGAATACAGCGGCCGTGAGCAATTGATGTACATAAAAGGTGCCACAGGTGTTGTATTATTTGATTTAGTTTCTCTCGACAGCTGCGAGCAGCTTTAAATTCGTTTCATTGACGGCAACACGTTACAGATTTAAGTTCTGCTCGCACCACCGTCAACACAGTGTGGTGTGAATCGAATTCGTTTCTGTTTTTGTTCTCTGATGGGCACTTATTTGATTTCACAGTCAAACTTTAGGTCACCTTACATTTCCAACTAAGACGCTTCTTTGATATTCAGGGAAGTGCAAGGGCTACATATTTTCCAACGTTTCCTAGGAGGAATGGTCTGTAGTCTGGGATGTGACAGGAAAGATCATTTGAAGTAAAAAAAATCACTTGTTCAGTAGAAGATAAGTGTTTTACAGTATCGAAGATGAACAAGTGCTCATTGCTCTGAAGGTATGGGCACATGTTTATTGGACACTTTTATTCTTGTTTTGGTCCACACGACCAGCTGCCAAAATATGGAAAACAAACAGATTGCAGGTAAAAAAGATTTATTTCACAGCATCGAAGATGAAGAACTGCTCACAGCCCTTAAAGTATGCACTTAAGAGCCCATGTGTACTACACTATTTTTTGCTTCGAATGATCGTTCCTCTCATAGCCCTGAACACTGACCATTTCCTCTGGGGCACGCTGTATAAGATATTTATTTATTAATTTATTTACGTGGAGCCTGGCCGGCTGTATGTGTTAGGTACGCGATATCATGTCAAGAAACGGAAAGGAAAATCGCTGAACGCCAACAAAGGTATATAGAGAAACAAATTTGGAAATTTGTGGTAAAATCTTATGGGGCCGAACTGCTGAGGTCATCGATCCCTAAGGTTACACTCAGCTTAATCTAACTTACGCTAAGGACAACACAATCCATGCCCGAGGGAGGAATATTATGTCAGATTGGTTAATATACATTAAGACAAAAAAAAAAAAACCGAAGTAATTATCCGAATCTGAAGGAAATGGTAGATGTGATGTACCTCTACAGAAAAATAAATTATTACATTTTCAAAAAACTGGATGGTATATTCAAGAGAACGAGCTTCACGAAATGAGCAAGTAAATAACGCGATAATTCTACCCTGGCCCTCATACAAGGTGTTATTCGCCTTGGCACTCATTGATAGAGTTGTTGAAAGTCCTCCTGCCATATATCGTGCAAAATTCTATCCAACTGGCTCTTTAGATCAGCAAATTCCTGAGCTGGGTGGATGGCTCTGCTCTTAATACTCCAAACGTTTTCACTAGGGCAGAAATCTGGCGACACTGCTAGCAAAGGTAGCGTTTGGCAAACACGAAGCCAGGCAGTAAGATTGAGAGGCACCCTCATGCCGTGCTCACACTGTGGCATCAAGCGGTCAAGCCTGCAATATGAGTGGTCTGCCAAGCGAGTGGATTTATTCTTATTTATCAAGTAACATCAATGACTGATTATGAGCTCTAGCACTCACAATTAAGCTGCAAATTATTCTCCTGTTTGAATATTAGGCAATGGAAACGGATAACGCACATCTGACTATTAGTAATTTACACAACTCTGATTGCTCACTACGCACTGGCCATACCACATTTTCTTTCTTACCCTACGGCTTTGATCGACTTGTGGCCATCGCACTGAATATGAATGGCGCACACATTATAAACTCTGGATATCATGACTACACACTATTCGAAGAACAAGGCCACCAATCTTTTTCTTTTCACTATCTTTTTTATTCCGATAAATTCTGTTATAATTGAAAGATAACCTAAACACACCATACATTTTATACAACAATTACACATGAGAAACTCCGCCCAGTGGTCATGGCTTTACATTGGTGATTCTCTATCTTATGGTCTCGTAATTATCTAACGCTACAGTGCACATTCTGGATAGGATGGTGGATCTTTTTCTACATCTCACATTTCGACTCTCACACCCATCATCACGAAAATTTACTCCAGACCGAGCGGTACAAAAAGGAACATGCATAAACCCACTGCCTCTGAACCTATCTTGCTACTGTTCCATGCAAACCCCACATACTTAAATTACATGAAATACATCACATTAGCAACATACAATACATCACAAAGAATAGTCACAACGTTAGAATCACTTCACTTTCAGCTTTCCCGCTTCAATTAGTATTCATCCCAGTTTCACACGACACTGCCCCACTTCGCAACTTTTCTTTCCTACTACGAACTCTGGAGGACATATGCACGTCTTCCTGTGCAATGCAAGCCAAGTGGCGTTGCTGGATAGACGACTGACTCACCTTGCTTCTCTGCCAGAGTATTAGAGCTTCAATCTAACGTCACACGGAAACATAACACAAAAAGTAATATTAAGATCATATTCGTCACACACGAGAGTCCTCAACTGATACCATGGACGAGTACTACTCTTTATACTTTGTCTCATACACAGATTGAGACTCACACAGTACTCACCACATGGAAGTAGTTGTCTCTAATTTCAAGTCCTGCACACGCCATTTCTTAAATATTTCCAACATATAGTACACACGCCAGTAATTCAGCTTAACTTAGGCACTCGGAAGTATTTCAATTTAGTACTAGGACTCGCAAGTATTTCAACTCAGTACTAGCACTCGCAAGTATTTCAACTTATTGCTACACGTGGTTTCATTGTGACCGTTGGTCACTTCCGAAGATTACTATGATCCCCTTAATATTACCTGCCTGTCATTTAATTCTCCCCCCAAAAGTTCCTGAAATAGAGAAATAATTATTCCAAACTACTCTTAAGTATTTCACATGCAACCATTCTTTCCACTCTTTTGTCTTTATGGAGCACACCTAAGAGAGCTCTTACCAACACAAGATGCAGCGCCAGAGTGCTGAAACATGGCCGTTCTTCAGGTCATCTCGCACCTCCGCCAAGGTGG
Organism: Schistocerca cancellata; assembly: GCF_023864275.1. Classification (NCBI taxonomy): domain Eukaryota; kingdom Metazoa; phylum Arthropoda; class Insecta; order Orthoptera; family Acrididae; genus Schistocerca; species Schistocerca cancellata. The sequence continues at coordinate 22,495,314 of NW_026046729.1, read as the reverse complement.
GGGAGCACCATGCTACCGTATTGGTCAGCCACATTTCAGGCGCTCAAAGGTCAGGTAAATTTCATCTCTTTGGTTCCAACAAGGTGGTCAAAGGACCGTCTCAAAGATGATCATATATTGCACATTCACTATCTGCGGTTAGCGGACGACCATACATTCATTCATTCCACAGGTCTCACCAAATTGGATGTAGGGATTTATTTTACGTGAGTATCCGGCTTCGGTGTATTAAGTGAAATTGAGTTATTATTGCAAAAAATATGTTGTTCTGACAAGAATAACGAAGAATGTTGTACCTATTTTCAATGTTGGGCAGTACTGTACCCTTTCAAGATCTCCTGCATTATCTTGCAGAAATGTAAGCCCAGTATGGTTAGCCATGGAGGGCAACGAAACGGGACGTAGAATATCATCGACGTACCAATGTGCTGTAAGGGAACCGCGGATGACAACAGAAGGGGTCCTGCTGTGAAATAAAAAGTCACCACAGACCGTCGCTTCTCGTTGTCGGGCCGTTCCTCGGAAGGCTGTCAGTTGGTACGCCGCAGTTCTCTGGGACATCTCCTGCCACGTCTTCGCTGGGCATTGTAGCTCAGTTGGAAGGGCGACTCATCACTGAAGACAACACTACTCCAATCAGTGAAATTCCAGGCCAAGGACGCGTCTGGAGACTCCAATTGGGATACCATCTTGACAATCAGTGCCTAACTGAATAACTGCTTGCCAAGGGCCAGAGGTGGACCAACACGTTACTGACTTGCTGACTTGCTGACTTGCTGTCAGCTGTGAAGCTCTTTCTCCTGAACATATCATACAATTTTTGAGATAGTAATAATTTGTTTTTCTGTACATGTACATCGCATCTACCGATTCCGAACCATTGGGACAAATTCTTGTTTTCAAGAGAGGGAAAAATTATATTACAGAGAATTTGTGAAAGTTTTTAGATATATACATTTATGTCGATATGATGCACACACTTGAGTTAATTAACAGCAGCGTACGTGTAAGAAGCTAAGTAGTGTCGTCATCCCTGCGTTTTCTCCTAGCGGCTATTTTCTCTCAAACTGAAAAAACGAAACTGCAACAGAATGTAAAGAAAAAAATCAATTGAGACGTTGGTGTCGGATGAATCAGAGAGAACGTGTATATAAATAATAAAATTTTCGATGAAAATTACCTATGTATTGACGGACGAACTGTCTTACGTTTCTAACCAGGAGCGCACAGTCGACCAGCTATTAAATAAATAAATAAATAAAATGTGAGCCGTGCGTTGCTCGTGTTTCCGCCATCATGTATTTTACATCCTGTTATTAACGTACTTCCACCTCACTACGTTAATTTAAATTACTGCAGTCACTGGGTTGCTGCTTTGCCTGACCGTGAGTGGCACTAGCAGCGCGTCTCGATATAGCCCCTCTCGTAGTATGTTTGCTCGACTGCTATTACTTCTGGGTCGTTGTCTGTCGTCAGCCAGTTCAGGTCGCGAGTTCGGGCTGCCAGTCAGTTGGAACGCGTCTGGAGCGCGGTCCGGACCTGCTGGTCGGGGAGTTGCAATGCGGCGCTAGTGCAGTCGGGTTGGAGCAGCAGTGAGGTCTGCGTCGACGTGTCTCGTCCGACCATTGCCACCATGCATCACTTGAGTCGGGCCACGGTCTTGGTGGATCGTCGGTCGGTCGTCCTACCGGACGACGCGTTTTGTCTCGCCGATCGTTCATGAGTCGGCTGTGTGTGTGTGCATCGCCTCGCGATTTGTCTTCGTGCGCACTTACTTACTGTTGGGTATCGTTCAGTTCTTTGTGCAAGTGTTGCCAGGATGTGTGTGTAGTTGGCGTTATTTCCTTTGACAAGTTATTTTAAATTTTGTCGGTGTATTGGCTCTGAGAGGTTGGTCGTCTCATCGGGCGACGTGTAACTGGTCCTCCGAGCGCTTCTCGGCCCTTTCAATTGCCATCTTGTGGATCTTGGGTCTGTCATTCCTGGTGCAGAGATGTCGTTTAGCCAGTGGGCGTGTTTCCTCTGCAGAGTTGGGTCCGAGCCAGTATTTCCGCCATCGTGTGTCTGGAAGTGAGTGGGAGACGCACCAGCAGTGCAGTCGCGACGGAGCAGCAGTCGCGGACGGACCAGTGGGCAGTCGGTCGGTTGCCGTGGACCAGGAAAGTCATCTCCGCGCAGTGCAGTCGGCTGGGTCCGCCGGCGGTCCCTGTGCACTGTCGGAGCGTTGTGGAGTTGTCCGATCGCTACAAGCTTCGTGGATCACCGACACAGGATGTCGAAGTTGCGTAGTGGTTTCAAGTACCCAAGCCACGTCCACTCATGTTGTGTGGTTCGTTTCGGTGGTTCGCTGTTGGGGAGGTTTTCCTGTGAACAACACCGAGTGTTTGTATTGCTGAAATTTAGCCGCCATGTGGTGGAATCAACTATATTTCTGGACTACAATTCAAGTGTATCAGCACAATTTTCTGTCTTGTGGCCGTTAGTGTTCCAGTTACATGCCCTGGCCACTAATGTAATTTCAGGCAGTGTCCTTTTCCTCACCTGTTGTCGCTGTCCAACACGGTGTGTCGTTTTGAGAGCTTAATACATATACATATTTGATTGTGGATAATCACGCCCGTAACGTATGTTTGAATTCCCATGTACCGATTAACGGCAGGCAAGTCGTTTGTCGGTCGGTCCGTGGCTGTCCTTTTGTTGGGTTCTGACGGACCACGTGTAGTTTGGCTGACCACCTGTCACACCTGGGTGAACAAGGGCCGACCGACCCCTTGGAGGTTTCTGAGTGCCGTTGTCTCTACTGTCCTTTTCACTGGTGTTTAATTCTCTGTTTATAATCTATCTTAGGCAATGATTAAAAAACAATTTTTGGTTTTACTGTGTTTTATGTAAGTAAGTTTGAATTCCGGCAAGTGGAATTTTGCTGAAAGGTTATTGCCGTTGTGTTGTCTTTTCTTTTAGTCCAGTTTCAGCTGCTTAAAACGTAAGGCTTGTGGTTTTCTTTTTAATTTTGGAAAATTAATTGTGGGCCTTTAGCCTTGTAACCTTATTCTTAAAATTGCCTTTCAAGCTTCTGCCTTTGAAAGGTTATGGTAATTCATTTTAAAATCTTGGAAAATTTTATTTTAGGTCTTCAGCCGTTTGTATTGCATCTTGTTTGTGTTTGTCTATCCACTTTTGCCTTGAGGCTTTCAGCCTAGCTGTGTTTAATATATATTTTAATTATTTCATTCTCTGTTTTAACTGCATTTTTATCTTGTTGATTTTTAAGATTTTTTGTTTGGAGGCCTTCAGCCGTGAAAGAATTGCATTTTGAAATTCGCAGTTGTAAAAGTTCGGCTATATGCCGCTTTGGTTGGAAATGTTTTATTAAATTACAATAAATTACTATTTTGAGGTGAAACTGACCCCAACCTTATTTGGCCCTTTTCACAACCCTAATCATCTGTTCTGCCCAGCGCGTTAAGCGGGCGTCTCAAAATATAACACTGCAAAACTAATTAATAAAATAAGGCTCGCCATATTAAGTATCAGTGTTCTTATGTTGGAACATTCATTATCCTATTCATTGTAGACAAGTTATTGTTTTGACGCGGTGAAGCAGAGGAAGAAATTCTACAGAGCACGCCGGCCATCGTAAACTACACTGCTGCCACATATAAGGAGTGAGTGTAAGGGAAACTGAATCTCTCGTCATGTATGCGCTACAAGAATAGGTGAGACAGGCTGCAGTGTACATTGTGTGAATCTGAGAGCTCCGTTATTGGTGAAAATGCTTTCGTTTGACTTCATCCACATCAGTACTGGATACCATTCGAGAATCTGTCCATGATCTGCATTTACATCTGTTCTGCAAGTCATTGTCTGGTGCATTTTGTACCTATATAATCGACTTTCTAACCATTTGCATTCTCGAAGTGAGCGAGGAAATACACCTGTACATACTTCACCCTACGCGCCTTAATCTCTGTTGTCGTACTGTCATGGTTGCTACGAGAGAATATGTGAAAGTAGCACTATACTTGTAGCACACTCTTCTACAAATATATATATCTTGAATTCACCCAACAGGGTTTCTACTACGTTGCATTTCTTCTAAGGATTCCCGTTAAGTTTCCCCGAGCACTTCTGTTGCAATTTCGTGTGGCTTATACCAACCTGTTAATATCCAAGCAGTCAGCCCTTAAAGGGCTCCAAGAGCTGGGATGATTTCTATTACTAGACGGCTAATGTGTCTGCGTGTGGAAGGGGGTGGGGGGAAGGAAGAGAGACGATGTATTTAATTCAGTATAACTCCAAAACGTCGTATGCTTCGTTATTTGTATTATTCACCACGCAATTCATGATTTTTTTTTTACTTTCTTACACGTGTGGAGGACTAAGACTTCCGGCCTAAGAAGTCACCTTCGTTCTACCAACGGCCTTGTCGAAGAGAGCGGAGCATGGGATAGATCAATCTCATGAGAATGCAGAAGCCAATGGAAGTCAATGAATTAAAGACACATAATGTATATCCAGAGGACATATGGTCTGTAAATTAAAAAAAGTGTCATGATAATCTCTCCATTGGCAAAAGGCCCCCAGTCGGATCTTCGGGAAGGGACTGCCAAGACGTAGTGGGGGTCGTGAAGTGAAATGGAAAAAAGACAAAAATTTCTGGTCGGATGAATATAGGATAATATCGACAACAGCAGAAAATGGTATAACGTGAATAGGATTCGTCGTGAATGGGAGAATGGCGCAGAGAGTGATCTACTGGGTACAGATCAGTGACAGGATTGTTCTTGTCACATTCGACAGGAAGCCAACGCCGACAACGATATTTCGAGCACACGTGTCAAGACCGCAAGCAATACATGAAGCGACAGAGAGAGTTTATGAGGATACTGAATAGGTAACTCAGGATGTAATGTGAGATGAAAATCTAATAGTCACGGGGGACTGGAGCGCGGGTCTTGGGGAGCGAATAGAAGAAATGGTTACGAGAGAATGAGGGCTTGGTTGCAGGAATGAGAGAGGAGAAATAATGAGTTCTGCAATAATTTTCAGAATGTAATAGCAAATGCTCTGTCCGAGAATCACAACAGGAGGATGTGTACTTGGAAAACACCACCAGATATGAGAAGGTTCCAACTAGACTACATCATGGTCAGACGGAGATTCTAAAATCAGATATTGGACTGTAATGTGTATCCAGGTGGAGACATAGATTCAGATCGCAATTTAGTAATGATGAAGAGTAGATTGACGTTTAAGAGAATCCTGCCAAAGAAACAGTTAGGAAGGACGCAGGATACTGAAGTAATGAGGACTAACGAGGCGCGTTTGAAATTCGCTAAAGGTGTGGCTACTGCGATAAGGGACATAAGAGTAGGTAGTTCAGTTGAAGAGGCGTGTACATCTCCAAAAGGGTAATTAAAGATATTGGACACACAAACATATGTAGAAGGAGGATAGCTACGAAGAAATCTTGGGTAACAAATGAAATACATCAGCTGATCGACGGAAGAAGGAAGTACAAAATTGTTCATGGGAAGACAGCAACACGTAAAAATGGAACCCTGAGGAATGAAATAAAAAGGAAGTGGAGGAAAATCAAGGCGAAGTGGATGCTGGGAAGTGAAGAAATCGAAAAAGAAACAAACTTAGCACATAAAAGAGTCAAAACATTATTAGGTGTAATCAAAAGCAAGGATAGTAATATTAAGAGTGTAACGGGATAAAACACAGAAGACAGGGGAAGGAATCTATGAGGAAAACCACTCATCTCATGACGTGACAGAAAAAGAAATTGGATTCGGTATGGATGAGATAGGCGAGAACTAGAATTTAAAACAGCTCTGGAAGGCTTCCGATCCAGAAGGCAAAAGCCATAGATAACGTTCCATCGAAATTTTTGAACTTATTGAGAGAAGTGGCAACCGTACGATTATTCAGGCTGGTGTGTATAATCTATGAGACTGACGACGTACTATGAGACTTGCGGAATAATATCATACACACCATTTCGAAGAAAGCAAGGACAGGTAGGTGCGAAAACTATCGCACAGTCAGCTTAACGGCTCGTGCATCCAGGCTGCTGGCAAGAATAATATTCAGAGGAATGGGAAAGAAAATAGAGAATCTCTTAGACGACGATAAGTTGGGCTTTAGAAAAGGTAAAGACACCTGAAAGGCAACATTCCTTACTAGTGTATGCTCTTACAATACAGTTTTCTATTTCTCTATTAATTTAAAGACACCTGAAAGGCAACATTCCTTACTAGTGTATGCTCTTACAATACAGTTTTCTATTTCTCTATTAATTTACCTATCAATGGCTATGTGATATGTATTAATAGTGAACCAGTGTATCGTATATATACTACGCACTTATAGGTAAACTAAAACATTACACGTCAGAAGTTTTTGTACCTTTAAGCTGCTGGAGTAGACATATTTCAACTAACAGAACTTGATCACAAAACTTTTTGTCTCAAACATAGCTTCAGCGCAGACGGGGCTAAGATATAGGACATTTGAACAGGATCTCTTTAAACTTCTTTCAGTAGTTCTTTGTGGAACAATCAGCTTACATTTTTACAGTTACCTAAAGACAAATAACATGTTTCGAATGATACACATTGATAAAAAAACAAGTCTGTTTTTGAATTGGAGCAAAACGGAATCGACGCGATTTAACGAGTATTTTCATATATTCCATTGCGCTCACGGTATGAAATTGTTTCTTTAAATCCAGAGACACTCACACTTCGTACAAAAACAGCTTGACAATGAGAAACAGGGATCTGTCACGTCAACTTACGGAAGGTTGACGGAAGCTAGCTCGGATGCTACACCATTTAATGAGACAGAACGGACGCTGGAAGGAACGGAAATGAACAGGAGCGACCCTTCCCCCCCCCCCCTCCCCTTACATACGCCACTGGCTTTCACACACACCGTCCACAAAGGCTGTAGCACATCCGTGGACCGCCACAGTCGACTCTCCTACAGTATTCCACTTGTGAACGTACCAGTTTCCCGCAGCCGTTTGTTGGCGACCGAAAATGGTGTGTGATGGACTGAGGTTATCTGCAAAACGCTGACGATACATTGTTGTTTAGCACTGCCATTACATAACATTCCGTGAAGCGGGGGATTTAAGGGGCTCCGGAAAGGCTCAAAATCATTTTTACTTTTTTGCGTTTTCTGAATCTGCAGACTATTACCTTTTAATAGATATATAATTTATTCAATTCCGAAGACTACAACTATTTTCAAATTTTTTTTGAAATGTGTTCTACATGGGCGTGACCCACTGTGGCGCTGTTAAACTGCTGTCAAATGGTGTTATTATTAACGTCCGTGTTCATCAGGTACATTTTAGTGATGTGAGATAAAGTATGTGTTGTGGCTAACCTATTTTCTGAGACTTAGCAGCACCTGAACTGTTGGAAAAGTGTATTCGCGGAAAAACTCAAAACCCCAATGAAAGTGTAAATAGTGTTATGTGGTCGAGAATCCCCAAGACTGTATTTGTTGGAATAGAAACACTTCACTTTGGTGTGTATGATGCTGTTGCGACTTTCAATGATGGCAACATTGTAAGGTGCAAGGTATTTAGAAATATGTGAATGAAGATAGGTTCTAACATGGTACGAGCGATGCTTGCTTTAGACAAGGAACGCCTTCGGGCTGCAGACAGGGCTGTAAAGAGTCTAGAAATACAAGCAAGAGTAAACAGGAGGAGGAACAAGAGGAAGCTGGAGGAGGAGTTTGCAGAGGATGAAGATAATCCATCCTATGGACCTGGAATGCACTAAAAAGTTAATCCAATCTTTGTCGCTCGATTCCCAAAACTTTTATTTTCTCATACTAATTACATGTTTTCTAAGGATCTTCCAAACATATTTGTTTCAAACTTTCAGTAAATGTTACACAATACCTTCTGCATAATTTAACACAGACTTTTTCCAAAAAACTGTATATTTTTGAATATATAAATAAAAAATTGCAAAAAAAATGTTGTGAATTTTCATAACAATTGAAAAAAATCATCTTTAATAACTGAACTAAAATTTTGTAAAATCCCTGTGTTAAGTTGTAGCCCATATTCCAATAAATAATCTGTAAAAAGTTCAACTTCCTATCTCAAATACTTTGTGAGGAAAGATGTAATTTATAAGCGTTATTTTAACATTGCAAGTATAGGGCGTTCCGGCGCCCCTTAAGGGTGTTTCGATCTTCAAACTCAGTTTACATCAAAACTGTACATTTTCGGATAAGAGTTCCTTTGCAAAGCGACAGGCCTTGACGCTGTGGTAACACAGTTTCCCCATAATATCACCGAAGTTAAGCGCTGTCGGGCTGGGCTGGCACTTGGATGGGTGACCATCCGGTCTGCCGAGTGGTGTTGGCAAGCGGGGTGCACTCAGCCCTTGTGAGGTAAAATGAGGAGCTACTAGACTGAGAAGTAGCGGCTCCGGTCTCGTAAACTGACATACGGCCGGGAGTGAGGTGTGCTGACCACATGCCCCTCCATATCCGCATCCAGTGTGGACTGAGGATGACACGGCGGTCGTTCGTTTCTGTTGGGCCTGTTCGGACGGAGTTTAGTTCAGTTTCTTTACAAAACGTTATCTACCAACAGTATCAACTTCTGTAGCCCTTTCGTTCTCAGTTGCGAATGGTGTTACGTTAGGTTGATGTTTTTTTTTTATCTTCGGGCTAATTACAACTGAATGGAAAACAATTTTTGTGTCATACGCGTTTCGTCTTTACTTCTTGCAAGGCGTCATCAGTGGCCTGGAATGTGTATGAATTTTTCTTCATAATATTTAGTTTACATTTAGGACGTTGTTTATGTAGGTTATAAACAGTTGTGGCAATTTCTGCTTTTGTATGGTACAGTAATAATTAAAAGTTCTGCTTCAGATTTCGTCGATGTTGATCTACAGGATGCGGTTTTGTTCCTGTGTAATCGCTGTTGTGCTTCTTATTACTACCATTTCAAATTTTGTTTTCTGACTTCACCATATAAACTGAACACTCGCCTCGATGTTTTGTTTTGACTGGGTTTGCCAGCTGTCGAGTGTTATTGCCCACCATCGAAAGTTACTGTCAACTGTTGAACGTGTTTTTGAGATATCTGCAATCTTTTTGTGTGTCCATGTATGCTTGTGTATGTGTGTGTGTGTGTGTGAAATCTATTTGTTTTGGTTTGATTCAGTGAAAGCCTTTTATTTCTTTATTTCCTTAATTGATTTTTTAATTTAACACAGAAAAGCCTCACCAATAATCATACGAAAGCCAACAGTAGTCCACACACATACACACACACACACACACACACACACACACACACACACACACACACACACATGCGCACACAAAGAAATCGCAGATATCACAAAAGTGTTTCCAGCAGTTGCCAGTAACATTCAATAGTTGGCATCAACATTCGACATTTCTCAATAACATTCGACAGCTGGCAACCGCAGAAAAAAAATAAATCTGAACGAGTGATCTGTTCCAAGTGAAGTGTGAAGTCTGAAAACCAAATTTTTGAACGGCAGCACAACATATAGATCAACATCCACTAAATCTGTGAGAACAAGTTTCAAGTATTACTGCATCACAGAAACGCAAGAAGTGCTAGAACTGTTTATGACCTATATATACAACATCTTAAATGTAAATTAAATAGTATAAACGAAAATATGTGCGTTTTACGGGCCACTGATGATGCACTGCAAAGAATGAAGGCGAATAATGGCACATAAATTATTTTTCATTTAGTTTTAATTAGACGACTGCAAAATAGAAGTCATCTACTAAATGACCTATACAATCCATAGAAGCCTGTAATAGGACTCGTGAAACAGAATGTAGGTGACCCACTGTGACCTACACACACCCTGGGGTGCCTCCGTGCTCATAAGGGCTGCGACCGCGCTAGCGGTTCTGGCCGTCGGCCAGCGCCGTGTCTCATGGAGTCATGGGGTGGAAGTAGGAGGGGGGGGGGGGGACGGAACCCGCATCCCGGACCTTAAATCACGCCGCTAGGGTGCTCAAAGCTCTCTGCCAGCTACGCGGAGACCGGCGAACCCGCAGCGCATCGTCACAGCTTTCTGGCCTATCCAGTGACAACGCTGAAGTTATCATAGTCTGAGCGGTGTGTGGCCATCTTTCCCGTGACGCGAGTTTGTACAGGGTGGCGCACGAAAATCGGCCCCTTGTACTAGACTTTTCATTTTAGCTAGCCAGTTGTCATCTACTGTTCCGAAGCTGCTGTGGCTACGTTTTGTATTGGCAGTGCGAAAGCCGTTGAGACTTGGTCAAGACGTGTGAAATAAATATCTCAGCGAGATGTAACCTCTGCAAGAAGGAATCGTACTTGTGGAGATGTAGGTGTCATTCAAGGAAACGTAGGACATTTTTGCAAAGAAGTTTCCTCGTCTTTCTGTACCAACGAAGACCAGTATCCAGGATTTCATGGAAAATAGCATACTACAGGGTCAGCTGCAAACGCAAAAGAATCGAGCTCCATACGCAAGAGTACAGACATATACGCACGTACACTTGCTGCGATCGCGGATTTTGGAGCAGAAATGATCCAGAGTCGATAGAAGTCGACACGTAAATTGTCGCAACAAGTAAATGTTTCGCCTAAATCTTATGAATATGTTTTACACCACTTAAGGACGAAGCCCTACAAATTGACTTGTGTCGAAGATCCGATGGAAGATGATAAGGGAAAACATGTGAATTGTTGTATGGCCGCGCAGGATTAGCCGAGCGGTCTAGGCGCTGCAGTCATGGACTGTGCGGCTGGTCCCGGCGGAGGTTCGAGTCCTCCCTCGGGCATGGGTGTGTTTGTTTGTCCTTAGGATAATTTAGTTTAAGTAGTGTGTGAGCTTAGGGACTGATGACCTTAGCAGTTAAGTCCCATAAGATTTCACACACATTTGAACATTTGAACAATTGTTGTACGCTGCTACGTCAAATAATAGAGAGTAGGATGTTGGATACGCTACTGTATTTCGTGAGTGGTGAAGCCTGTGTAAGAAGGCTGTTTATGTGTTTGTATGTTGGCAGCGCTACGTAGCGCTCTGCGTTAATAACTCTGACAGCGCTGTGTGCACTCTGTAAGAGACTCTGTGGCTGGTCGGACTAGCGGTTGGAAGTTAACAGTCAGCGGTGATGGCAGTTGGAAGTGAAGACAGCGGTGATGGAGGTTAGAGGATTGAAGAGTTAGCGCGAAAGGACGATCTGGACGTGTGTCCTTCATGGAAATGTAATTTTTCGATGATTATACAATTTTTGGAACTGGATGTCATGGACGATTATATAACTATGTCCCAAAGAACAGATTCCAACTTTATATATATATATATATATATATATATATATATAGGGTGTTTCAAAAATGACCGGTATATTTGAAACGGCAATACAAACTAAACGAGCAGCGATAGAAATTCACCGTTTGTTGCAATATGCTTGGAACAACAGTACATTTTAAGGCAGACAAACTTTCGAAATTACAGTAGTTACAATTTTCAACAACAGATGGCCCTGCGGTCTGGGAAACTCTATAGTACGATATTTTCCACATATCCACCATGCGTAGCAATAATATGGCGTAGTCTCTGAATGAAATTACCCGAAACCTTTGACAACGTGTCTGGCGGAATGGCTTCACATGCAGATGAGATGTACTGCTTCAGCTGTTCAGTTGTTTCTGGCTCTGGCAGTACACCTGGTCTTTCAAGTGTCCCCACAGAAAGAAGTCACAGGGGTTCATGTCTGGCCAATAGGGAGGCCAATCCACGCCGCCTCCTGTATGTTTCGGATAGCCCAAAGCAATCACACGATCATCGAAATATTCATTCAGGAAATTAAAGACGTCGGCCGTGCGATGTGGCCGGGCACCATCTTGCATAAACCACGAGGTGTTCGCAGTGTCGTCTAAGGCAGTTTGTACCGCCACAAATTCACGAAGAATGTTCAGATAGCGTGATGCAGTAATCGTTTCGGATCTGAAAAATGGACCAGTGATTCCTTTGGAAGAAATGGCGGCCCAGACCAGTACTTTTTGAGGATGCAGGGACGATGGGACTGCAACATGGGGCTTTTCGGTTCCCCATATGCGCCAGTTCTGTTTATTGACGAAGCCGTCCAGGTAAAAATAAGCTTTGTCAGTAAACCAAATGCTGCCCACATGCATATCGCCGTCATCAATCCTGTGCACTATATCGTTAGCGAATGTCTCTCGTGCAGCAATGGTAGCGGCGCTGAGAAGTTGCCGCGTTTGAATTTTGTATGGATAGAGGTGTAAACTCTGGCGCACGAGACGATACGTGGACGTTGGCGTCATTTGGACCGCAGCTGCAACACGGCGAACGGAAACCCGAGGCCGCTGTCGGATCACCTGCTGCACTAGCTGAGCGTTTCCCTCTGTGGTTGCCGTACGCAGTCGCCCTACCTTTCCATCACGTTCATCCGTCACGTTCCCAGTCCGTTGAAATTTTTCAAACAGATCCTTTATTGTATCGCTTTTCGGTCCTTTGATTACATTAAACCTCCGTTGAAAACTTCGTCTTGTTGCAACAACACTGTGTTCTAGGCGGTGGAATTCCAACACCAGAAAAATCCTCTGTTCTAAGGAATAAACCATGTTGTCTACAGCACACTTGCACGTTGTGAACAGCACACGCTTACAGCAGAAAGACGACGTACAGAATGGCGCACCCACAGACTGCGTTGTCTTCTATATTTTTCACATCACTTGCAGCGCCATCTGTTGTTGAAAATATATGGATAACGGGACGAGTTTCTATTATTCTGTTCATGTAGCCGAAGAGGAAAGGCTTTCCTTTATCGATTTGTATAAAGAAAATATATATAAAAAATAAAATAAGGAAGGAAAAAAACCTTTCAAAAAGCTTTTTTTTCTCATTTTTTTCTAGGCAAAAAAAGATGGATAGAGCATCTGGCATGTAAGCAGAATATCATGGGTTCGAGTCCCGGTCGGCGCATTCATCTTCAACTTTCCCCGCGCTGACTTACATCAAAGCCTGTATGCAGCTAAGGGTATTCATTTCATTGTAATTAGTCTGAGTTCTGTTAGTCAGGGAAAATTCAGTAGGTGTTGAAACGATACAGACAAGCAAAGATACAGTACGTTCAGTTTCACTCAGCAGTTGAAGTAAAAACTATTAAGTTTCAGCTGGTTCCATCTGATTGGTCATGTGAACTCCCAGAACAGCAGATACTGGTCAATAAAGAATCCCCTATACGATTAATGAGGAACCTCTTCACGGCGAAAAAATCGGGCTATGGTGTGCCGTGACAGCAAGTCGTATTGTGGATCCTATATTTTTTGGAAGAACAATAAACTCTACTGTATACAGTCCTATGCTCTCTCCGCAAGAAACGGGAGATGTCCCAGCACGCAACGGATGGACTCTGACGAACTTACAGTGTGACAGTTTTTGAACTACATGAAAGAAAACGTAAATTATTTACAAACTACGGCTTGCACACACTTTATTCAGCATGTAAAAGTCACTACAGATATTAAGATTTAGGTGCCGGCCGTGGTGGCCGAGCGGTTCTAGGCGTTACAGTCTGCATCCGCGCGACCGCAGGTTCGAATCCTGCCTCAGAGCCCCAGAGTGCTCCCCCAGGACATCAAACGCTGTCCTGCTTCGATGGGGTCGAGTTCCAGCTTGCATGAAACACATCTTGTCGATATGAGCGTCACTTTGGATAAAGGGGGTGAAGTCATCTCCCAGGACCTTCACGTACCGTTCGGTAGTCACCATGCCACCAAGGAATATAGCACCGATTATTCCGCGAGTGCACATTGCGCACCACACAGTCACCCGTTGAGGGTGAAGAGACTTGTCGTTGGCGAAATGCGGATTCTCAGTGCCCCAAAAGCGCCGCTTTGGTTTATTGACGCACCCTTCCAAATTGAAGTGGGCCTCGTATCTGAATCAAACCATGCATTTGCATACTAATTCCCGTCATTCCCCTCGGCCAGCCGTGCAGTTTGAGCGGCCTATCGCAAGCCGTTCAGAAGCTATGACGATTTTATTTCGTGTAGTTCAATAATTGTCATCCTCTATAACTTTATTACAAGAAGGAAGGATGTGGTATCATGTGAGTGGGGAATACACTGCTTGAAAAAAACACTGTAAGCACCCATTCTACTTTATCGGAACTTAATGTAACTTCGTACGCGTACACACCACAAGCGTGTAGCAGAAGTGGAAGAACTAACCACGGTACCGTTCAGGAGACGTAGCTTGGTGCACTGACAGGTCGGAAACAGACGAAGTTGCTGGGACCAGGTTATACGGGGTACAGCACTCTCCCAGGGAAGCTGGCCACGGTATTCAAGGCGGAAATATTTTCTATGAGAGTGTGTGCAAACAAGAGTCTGCTTAGGTGCTACAAGGATCGTGGCATCTACATTAATTCAGACAGCCAAGGAGCTCTGAAATCTTTGTCAGCGCCTCGCAGAGAGGCTAGGGGAAAGCTACAGGTTAAACCTGCTGTGGGTTCCTGGTCACTCAGAAATTAGTGGCTATGAACAACCTGATTTGCTAGCCAGGACACGTTCGACGACTCAATTTGTTGGGACGCAACCTGTCCTAACTCTCACTAAGGCATTGGTAAAATCAAAAGTAAGCAGCTCGGTCAGGAAACAGCACGCAGAGTATTTGACAAATACCCAAAACCAAAAATATGACTACATAATGCGGCTACAGGCGAATGTTAGTTCAAATGGTTCAAATGGCTCTGAGCACGATGGGACTTAACTTCTGAGGTCATGAGTCACCTAGAAGTTAGAACTACTTAAACCTAAGTAACCTAACGACATCACACACATCCATGCCCGAGGCAGGATTCGAACGTGCGACAGTAGCGGTCGCACGGGCGAATGTTGAAAATTAGGTGGACTAATAAGGTAAGGAATGAGAAGAGATTGTGTGCAGAATCGGAGAGGAGAGGAGTACGTGGCAAACGCTAACAAGGAGAAGGGACAGGATGATAGGACATATGTCAAGACATCAGGGAATGGCTTCCACGGTACGAGAGGGAGCTGTAGACGGCAAAAACTGTGCAGGAAGACAAAGACTGGAATACTCCACTAAATAATAGACATACGTTGCAAACGCTACTCTGAGATGAAGAGGTTGGCACAGAGAATTTGTGAGGATTATGGATTAATACTCGAAAAAAAAAAAAAAACGTTTGCAACACAAAGCACATTCACAACACAAAGCAGTTATCCGAATGGGACGGATATCAGTAGGTGTGATGTACACGTAGAGACAAACAAGTGATTACAATCTGAGAAAAACTGGATGATTTATTAGAAGAAAGAGCTTCACTTATTGCGTAAGTGAGTAACACATTGGCTCACCTGTGGCCTTAATGCAAGCAGTTATTCGGCTTCGCACTGATTGATGAAATGAAATGATTCTATGGCATTGATGGCCGGAAGTCTCCACCTGGGTAAGTTCGGCCATCGAGTTGCAAGTCCTCTCAGTCTACGCCACATTGGGCGACTTGCGTATCGAGGACAAAAAAAAATGGTTCAAATGGCTCTGAGCAATATGGGACATCAGTCCCCTAGAACTTAGAACTACTTAAACCTAACTAACCTAAGGACATCACACACATCCATGCCCGAGGCAGGATTCGAACCTGCGACCGTAGCGGTCGCTCGGTTCCAGACTGTAGCGCCTAGAACCGCTCGGCCACCCCGGCCGGCCGAGGACAACACAAACCCTAGTCTCCGAGCGGAGAAAATTTACGATCCGACCGGTTATCGAACACGCACCCGCTGCTCGCCACTCAAACACGCTGACGTCTCAGCTAAGGGGGCGGACAGGCATTGATTGACGGAGTTGTTGGATGTCCCCCTGTGGGGCATCCTGGCAAATTCTGTCCAATTGGCTAGTTGGATGGTGAACATCCCGAGCTGGTTGGAGGACCCTGCCAATAATACTCCAAACATCCTCTGTTGGGAAGAGATCCGGCGACCTTGCTGGCCAAGAAGGGATTTAGCAAGCAGGAAGACAAGCAGTAGAAACTCTGGCAGTGTGCGGGCGGGTATTGTCTTGCTGAAATGTACGAGGAAGCCCAGGATGGCTTACCGCGAAGGGCAAAAAACGGGGGGTAGAATATCATCGACATACGGCTTTTGATGTAAGAGTGCCACGGATGGCAACCAGAGAAAGAAATGGCGCCCCAGACCATCACTCCTGGCTGTCGGACCGCATGGTGGGCAGTAATCAGCCTGGTATCCCACCGCTGTCAGTGGGCGTCTCCAGGCAAGTCTTCGGCCTCGAATCTCATTGACAAGATTGGAATTGTCTTCAGTGATATGTCCCGCCTGGAAATGAGCACAGATGGCCAGCGAAGGCATTGATTAATTGATTGATGGGGGTTGTGGGACTGAACTGCGAAGTCGTGTGTCCCAATAATTCACAGTTCCTTGCGTAAGATGCAGGGTCCGCTAAAAGTGGTCGGATCCAGTTAGAGGGGTCAAACTATCAGGCGAGCAAGTTAAAACACACAGAGAAGAAGGTGTAAAAGGGAGCGAAGACGTGTAAGGAGAAGCCCTGGACAGCGGTGGAATACCAATCCGAGTGTCGCCTTCCAGGTGGTACGACACCCAGGTGCCACTTCTTTCCATAGATAGCAGGAGCCCTCCGATCGTCACCCACGGCACCCTTACGGCACAGCGATACGCCTACAATATTCTACACCCCGTATTTTTACCCTTAATCGGCAAGCTATCCTCGGCTTACATTTCATGAAGAGAATGCCTGTCCGCATACCGTGAGAGTTTCTGTCGTGTCCACGTGCTTGCCAGACCCCACCTTGGCCACTAAGGTCAACGGATCTCTCCACAATTGGGGACGTTTGGAGCACTATGGCCAGGGACCTCCAACCAGCTCGGGATTTTGTCTAGCCAACGTCCCAATTGGACAGAATGTGTCACGATGTCCCTCAAGAGTAGCTCCAACAACTCTATGAATCAATGCTTGTCTGCCTCCTTAGCTGAGCTGTCAGCGCGTCTGATTGCCAAGTAGATGACCCGGGTTCGATTCACAGCTGGGTCGAAGACTTCCTCCGCTCGGGGACTAACGGACCAACTGGAGAGAATTTAGTACGATAGCCTGCTGTTGACTTGCTCAATTTGTGAACCTCTATCTCTTGAATGAGTCATCTAATTTTTCTTCAATTGTAATCATCTGTTTGTCTGTACTTGTACATCACATCTACTGATTTCCGTCCCATTCGGATAATTCCTTCGTGGTCATCGTTCTTTTTATCTCAGAGTGTAAAATAATTTTTGAATACCTTTCACAAAACGTGTGAGACCTGACATGTTTCTGTATTCACTGAAAGACATTCCGAAAGGAAGATGCAACTGAAAGTGTATGGACCTCAACGTTATCCGTCAGGCGGTGGCGGGCTATGCATTATAACACTGTTTTTATGTTTCACACAAAATAAATTGCTCACCAAACTAATTCACAGAAGGAACAAGTTGGAGCTGGTGAGAAACAGTTTTTGTACATGAAGCTGTTTTAGACAATTCGGAGCGGTACTAGAGGCGGCATACCTACATGGCACGTATAACGCCGCGAATGACTCTGAGAGTAAAAAAACTAAGTAGGGTTATGTGTCTTGGAAAGAGAATATATGATAAACATATAAAAAAAAGGATGTTGACATAGATGCGGAGCCAACGCCCACCACACTGGTACAAGCTTACATGCAAGTGGTTCCTCAGATGCTGTAGAGACATGAAGATTGTATGATGACATAAGGAAGTTATTCAGATAGCTAAAGGAGACGAGAGTGTAATTGTCATGAATGACGATGAATTCATGGAAAAATAGTAAGAGAACATGGACTAGGGAAAGTTATGAAAGAGGAAGCCGCCTGGTACAATTTTGCACAGGGCATAATTTAATTATCGCAGGAATTTGGTTTAAAACTCGTGAAAGGTTGTAAACGTGGAAGAGACCTTGGGTCACGTGAAGGTGTCAGATGGATTGTATAGTGGTAACACAGAGATTTTGGAATGAGATTTTAAACTGTAGTAACACATATACAGGGACAGATGTGAACTCTGATCGCAATTTATTGGTAGATAAAATGTAGATAAAATTAAAAAATTGCAAAAAGATAGGAAATTAAGGCGATGGGACCTGGAGTATTTGAAAGAACCAGGGATTTTTGAGAGTTTCAGAGAGAGCGTTAGGCAAAAATTGACTAGAGCAGAGAAAAGGAACACATTAGAAGACCAATGGATAAATGTGAGAGACGAAATAGCGTAGACACCAGAGGATAAAATAGATAAAAAGCAGGGACTAGTAGAAATCCTTAGGTAACACAGGAGTTATTGAATTTAACTGTTGAAAGGAAAAATATAAAAATGCATCAAATGAATCAGGTGGAAGGAATACAAACGTCTAAAAAATAAAACTGAAAGGAAGAGCAAAATGGCGAAGCTGGAATTGCTGGAGGACAAACGTATGGGGTTAGACGCATATATAATTAGGAGAAAGGTAGACATCGCTTGTGGGAAAATGAAAGAGGCCTTTGGAGAAAAAAAGAACTATCTGTATGATTATCTAGAGATCAGATGGAAAACCAGTCGTATGCAAGGAGGGGGAAGCTTGAAGAAGGAAGCAGTATATTGAGGGCGATGAATTTCAAGGTAATATTATAGAAATGGAAGCGGACGTGGATGAAATGATATGGGAAACGTGAAACTGCGAGAAGAATTTGACAGAAAACTGGAAACCTAAGTCGAATAAGGCCCGAAAGTAGACCACCTTCCGTCAGACCTACTGAGCCATCCATGACAAAACTGTTCTACCTCGCCGGCCGGAGTGGCCGAGCGGTTAAAGGCGCTACAGTCTGGAACCGCACGACCGCTACGGTCGCAGGTTCGAATCCTGCCTCGGGCATGGATATGTGTGATGTCCTTAGGTTAGTTAGGTTTAAGTAGTTCTAAGTTCTAGGGGACTTATGACCACAGCAGTTGAGTCCCATAGTGCTCAGAGCCATTTGTTCTACCTCGTAAGCCACATATATGACACGAAATATTCTCAGACTTCAAGAAGGTGATAATGACACGAAATATTCTCAGACTTCAAGAAGGTGATAATAATTCCAAATCCAAAGAAAGCAGTTGCTGACAGGCCTGTAAATTACCGAACTATTAGTTTAATAAATCATGGCTGTAAAAAAACCAACATGAATTCTTTACAGAAGAATCGAATAACTAGTAGAAGCTACGTCGGGAAAGATAAGTTTGGATTCCAGAGAAAAGAAACGAGCAAGACAATACTGACCCTACGACTTGTCTTAGAAAGTAGATTAAGGGGACGGAAAACCTACGTTTACAGCAATTGTAGACTTAGAGATAGCTTTTGACAATGTTGGATGGACTACTCTTCGAAATTCTGGAGGTACCAGGAATAAAATATTTGGAGAGAATGGTTACTTACAACTTGTACAGAAACAAGACGGCAGTTATAAGGGTCAAGCAGCAAGAAAGGGAGGTACTGAGACATGTTTGTAGCCTATTCCGATGTTACTCAACGCGTTCATTGAGAAAACAGCAAAGCAAACCAAAGAAAAATATGAAGTAGGAATGAAAGTTGAAGGAGATGAAATAAAAACTTTGATGTTTGCCGATGACGTTGTAATTCTCTCAGAGACAGCAAAGGACTCGGAAGAGCACTTGAATACAAGATGAACTTTAACGAAAGCAAAAGAAGGATAATGGAATGTAATCGAACTGATTCGGTTGATGCTGAGGGAACTAGATTAGAAAACGAGACTGAAATTAACAGATAGGTTATGCTATTTGAGCAGCAAAATAACTCATGATGGCCGATGCAGAAAGGACCAAAAACGTACACTGCAAATGGCAAGAAAAGCTTTTTTGAAGGAGAGAAGCACATTAACATCGAATATTGATGCAAGTGTTAGGAAGTCTTTTCTAAAAATATTTGTACGGAGTGTAGCCATGTACGGAAACATGGACGATAAACAGTTTAGGCAAGAAAAGAATAGGAGCTTTTGAAATGTGGTGCTACAGAAGAATGCTGAAGATTAGATCACGTAAATAATGGGATACTGAGTAGAATTGGAGAAAATGGAAATTTGTGACACGACCCGACTATAAGAAGAGATAGGTTGACAGGACACATTCTGAGACATCAAGGGATCGCCGATTTAGTTTTGGAGGGATGTGCGGGAGGTAAAAATCGTAGAAGGAGACCAAGAAATGAATACAGTAAGCAGATTGCGAACGATGTAAGTTGCAGTAGTTGTTCGGGCATATATAGGCTTGCACAGGATAGAGCAGTGTGGAGGCTGCATCAAACCAGTCGGACAGAAGACCACTACAACAACAACATGATGAGATAAAGGAAATTATCAGTTAATTTAAGGAGATGCAGCTTATCATGAGTGACTAGAATTCAGAAGTGTTGGAAAAATATTGGGATAACGTGGACTTGTGGAAATGGATGAAAGAGGAAGCTGCCTGGTGAAATTTTTCACTGAGCGTAATTTAATCATGGCTAACATTTGGTTTAAAAGTCGTGAAAGGAAGTTGAAAAACCTGGAAGATACTTTGGGACACAGAAAGGTTTCAGATGGATTATATAATAATAAGAGAGAGATTTCGAAACCAGATTTTAAACTGTAAGGCGTTTTCAGGGCAGATGTGGAACTCTGACCATAATTTATCGGTTATGAATTATAGAGTAAAACTGAAGAAATTGGAAAAGGTAGAAAATTAAAGAGATGAGACCTGGACAGGCTGAAAGATCTGGAGGTTAAGAGTTTCAAAGGGCTTATTAGGCTACGTTGAACTGAAACAGAGGAAAGGAATACAATAGATAACGAATGGATAACTTTGTGATATGAAATAGAGGAAGCAGCCGAGGATCACGTAGGTAAAAAGACGTGATAAAATATAAATTTTTGAATGACACAGGAAACTTTGTATTTAATCGTCGAGAGGCGAGCATATAAAATTGTAGCAAATGAAGTACGCGACAGGGAGTACAAACGCCTAAAAGTGAGATTGACAGAAGGTTTAAAATGACTAAGTTTAGATGCCTAGGGGACAAATGCAGCAATAGGATAAATGTCCCTGTAGGAAAATTAATGTGGCCTTTAGAGAAAGGAGAAGCTACTGTATGCATATCAAGATCTCGAATGAAAAGTCAGTACGAAGCAAAGAGGAGAAAGCTGAAATGTGGAAAGCATATACAGAGGGTTAATAGAAGGAGTAAGACTAAAGGACAGTATTATAGAAAGAAAAGAAGTAAATGAGATGAATGGGAGATATCATACAGCCAGGAGAATTTTACGAAACATGGAAAGTCGTAAGTGGAAACAAGACCTCTGGAGTAGATGATATATCCTTTGAATTATTGAGATCCATGGGAGCGCCAGCCATGCTGAAATTATTCCACCTGGTATGTGAGATATATGGGACAGACAGAATATCTGCAGACTCCAGGAAGAATATAATAACTGGAATTCCAAGAAAGGTAGATACTGACACCTGTGAGTACTACAGGACTATAAGTTTAATAATTTTTGGCTTCAAAATGTTGACACGAACTCTTTACGGAAGGTTACCAAAACTGACTGAGGATGACTGTGGGGAAGATCAGTTTGTGTTCCAGAGAAACGTAGGAAAACGTGACTCTTCGAGTTATCATATGACAAACGTTCGAGAAAGACAAATTTCTGTTCGTAGCGTTTGTACATTCAGAGAAAGATTTTGACAATGTGGACTGGGCTACGCTCTTTGAAACTTGGAAACTAGCATGGATGAAATACAATAATAAAAGGGTTATTTCCAACACGTACATAAACAAGACTACAGTTATAAGAGTCGATGGTGAGACCCTAAACTAAACTGATAGTATGTAAATTCTGTTTTTAATACATAAGGCAAGTTTCTAACAACATCACAGTATTGCTGATTGCTTGTTGACTCCATAGATATTGCCGTGATACAATCCTTCTGAAATTGTATTTTAGAATTCATGTAAGAATTCAATATTTCTAATGTTAAAACCAGTTAATTCATCCCCCTATTCTGCTACCATAAATTAAGGCTCTACAACACTTAAATTTCATAAGAGGTTTCGTTTGCTACTTACTAATTCAGCCTAATGCAAAATCGTGTCACATGTTAATGAAAGACTTTATGATGCAATATTGAGATCCAATTAAATTATTGTTTTCAAAAGTAAGGGTCATTCATCTAATGCTAGAGGGCAAAGGCTCATGTTTTATACATACAACTGAAACTCAAATGTATCAGGCGAATTAATGTTAATAAAATATTAAATTCTCCATAACTTTGGACATATTACAGACTCGCAAATTCTAATACCAGGTTCTGGACCCAGCACAAATTTCCTTTAAGATGAAGTATTTTACACGTAATTTCAAAGTCATTTTCAATTTCTCAAGAACTATATTTATTTTATTTTGCTAAGCTGGCAGAACTGGTTGTGGGAAGGGGAGCTGACAGACACTTGTATACATTACGATTAATTTAATATTCAAAGGAAAACTCTTCTCAGTTAAAACTAATATAAAGTAGTGCTAGGCTTCATGCAGCGTAGTTCTACTATCCACTATATATTTATAAATCGTTTTTGTGACTAAAAATGCCTTAAACTAGTACGGAGAGGCATTTTTATATATATATATATTTATTATATTATTGTTTGAGACTGTGACAACTGTTGGTAGTGATCTGAATTGCTATATTATTCTTAAGAAACGAGGTTCACCAGGATCGTTGTAAACATTTTTTAAATTTTTCTGTTGCCATTTTCAGTAGATCTGTGCTGTCATAATCGGATCTAAAAGTTTAATAAACAAACATTCCGAGTGAAGGTGGCGAATACGTATGTGAATCATATAAACACTGTATACATAACTGAAGCATTACAACATACACTGTAACATATTAGCAGTAGTTCATGAACTTCACAAACTTGCAAGCCACATAGTGATGTGTCACTTCACAATACAAATCAGCTAGGAACATCAGCATTAAACACCACAAATATAAAACAAAAATCATACTGTGCTGATCCTAGCCCACTCGTTCACTTAACGCAATGGCAACTGAGCTAGTACTATGTTTTCTGTAAACCACTGTTTACATTTCGGTACTCGACAATCGATATGTACTCGCATAAATCTTAAACTACGTGTACCATAATACAAATGCTTCCTTCACTCCTGTCTTATTAAAATTACTTCTCACAGAATTAAGTAACATTTCAAAAAGTACATTTAATTTACTATAAATTATATTTTGAAAATGTACAGTGGCATTTTTAAATGTAAATTTACAATAAAAATGTAATTCTGATTATTTATCCACACTCAGTATATACGTCGTCATCAGTTGACCAAAATGTATCACGATGGTAACTGTATGCAAAATAATATTGATCAGAGCCACACATCAAGAGTACATCCATAGCCAATACCACTGAAATATATGTACGATATAGCAATAAACACGACACTTCTCACGTAATCATTCTGTGACAAAGTGTTAGATATATGCAAAAGTAATCATCCCACCGCACAAAATAAACTACAAAAAATCGTATACACTAACGATGTGATGATCGACATCTATAAACGAGTATGCCTATTTAATGAATATTGGTAAGGTCAGAATAATGTGATGCACAAGCGCGCAGGATGACATTGCAACAACCACAGTACATCCGTTTAGAGTACATTCTCCTATTCAATAAAAGAGTAAGAAAATGTAGAGGTCAAAGTTAAAGTGTGACACGATGCTCGAGGTTTACGTTTGTTCTAGTTTTCGAGGTTTCGTTAGTAACACGGTAACGGAACAAATTTCAATAATTTATCACCAAGCTGTATATCATATGGCGTCTTCTTGCCTGAGGGAGCGCGACCGCTACAGTCGCAGGTTCGAATCCTGCCTCGGGCATGGATGTGTGTGATGTCCTTAGATTAGTTAGGTCTAGGTAGTTCTAAGTTCTAGGGGACTGATGACCACAGCAGTTAAGTCCCAAAGTGCTCGGAGACATTTGAACTATTTTTTTGCCTGAGGGAAGTTTGCTCAAGCATACGCAGTTCCAAGTCTCTATGCGCGAGAAAAATGCGCCACATCGGAGTGTATTTATGCAAGCATTTAAAAGCGTGTTACCACATTCTTGGAGCAGACAGCAGAAGATACGTTTCACCATAGGATACATACGTGGTGATGGACCCAACAGAATTCTGTCAAACTTATAAGCAGTGTGAAAGAGCATTTTTATCTAAGTTTTGGTCAAGAGGCCATCAAGAAAGAATGAGAAAACGGGCTGACAATCCGGAGCCCTTTCATACTAAATAAGGTAGTCTCCGAAGATATCTTGAGAAACACTTAAGCAAAACTCGTTATAGGGATGAGCTCATTTCTCACAGAGATGTGCTAATAATTAAGAAGGCGAAGTTACTTTCAGATATTCGTGAGAAATAGGTACATGTACCAAAATAAGATCTTTAACATTTTACGCCCATTCTAAATTCTATAGATATTATTCATGGAGACATGAAGGTCCATAACCACAACAATAACGCCCACAGTAACGCATAATCATAACACTGACCGTATTAACAGCTACAGTGCTGCTTCAGTTACGTGCTTTCCTTTGACAAACGTCTGAATAGCAGTTTTAACGTTTCTTAAGTAATCAGTAATTTTCTATTAACAAATAGTTATTATGAGCTTGTATGTATATTAGTCGTTAATTGTTACTGTGCAAGGACACGGTCATTTAACGATGACTTCAAACGAATTATAGTGAACATGAGCTTTCGAGATGAGTGCTGAAGATAAAGTGTAAAAATTTCTGATGGAATTAATATCTTAGTTGAAGTTGTGCTATGTGTCACTAATTTATATTTATGAGGTTGTAACTGTAAATATTAACGGCTTTAATTTACCGAAGTATGCGATACCATCCAAATTCAAACAGTTTAACGAGTATTTATGATTATAGAAAAGTTATTGTGTATGTTAACAATGATTGCATAACATGTCTCCATAAACAGTCAACCCATTAAATTATACTGAATAACTGACCCACGCAAAAGTTAATATCACTTGATCACTGATACAGCAAATGTCATCATGTAAAAACACTAAGTTCATTTTACGAAAGCTAGTGGCCAACTTACGTATTTTGGATCTCCTTAAATAAAAATCACCCAGTGAAACCTACTTGTTCACTAGGACCGTTTTCACTCAGTATTCACGTAAACACTGCTATTTTGAACGAAAACCAATGTAATTCTTAATAATTCATGTTGTTGTTGTTGTGGTCTTCAGTCCTGAGACTGGTTTGATGCAGCTCTCCATGCTGCTCTATTCTGTGCAAGCTTCTTCATCTCCCAGTACCTGATGCAGCCTACATCCTTCTGAATCTGCTTAGTGTATTCATCTCTTGGTCTCCCTCTACGATTTTTACCCTCCACCCTGCCCTCCAGTACTAAATTGGCGATCCCTTGATACCTCAGACCACGTCCTACTAACCGATCCTTTCTTCTAGTCAAGTGTGCCACAAACTCCTCTTCTCCCCAATTCTATTCAATACCTCCTCATTAGTTATGTGATCTACCCATCCAATCTTCAGCATTCTTCTGTAGCACCACATTTCGAAAGCTTCTCTTCTCTTCTTGTCCAAACTATTTATCGTCCACATTTCACTTCCATACATGGCTACACTCCATACAAATTCTTTCAGAAACGGCTTCCTGACACTTAAATCTATACTCAATGTTAACAAATTCCTCTTCTTCAGAAACACTTTCCTTGCCATTGCCAGTCTACATTTTATATCCTCTCTGCTTCGACATCATCAGCTATTTTGCTCCCCAAATAGCAAAACTCATTTACTCCTTTAAGTGTCTCATTTCCTAATCTAATTCCGTCAGCATCACCAGACTTAATTAGCCTACATTCCATTATCCTCGTTTTGCTTTTGTTTATGTTCATCTTATACCCTCCTTTCAAGACAATGTCTATTCCGTTCAGCTGCTCTTCCAAGTCCTTTGCTATCTGACAGAATTACAATGTCATCGGCGAACCTCAGTTTTTATTTCTTCTCCAAGGATTTTAATACCTACTCCGAACTTTTCTTTTGTTTCCTTTACTGCTTGCTCAATATACAGATTCAATAGCATCGGGGAGAGGCAACAACCCTGTCTCACTTCCTTCCCAACCACTGCTTCCCTTTCATGTCCCTCGACTCTTATAACTGCCATCTGCTTTATGTACAAATTGTAAATAGCCTTTTCTTCCCTGTATTTTACCCCTGCCACCTTCAGAATTTGAAAAAGAGTATTCCAGTCAACATTGTCTAAAGCTTTCTCTAAGTCTACAAATGCTAGAATCGTAGGTTTGCCTTTCCTTAATCTTTCTTCTAAGATAAGTCGTAGGGTCAGTATTGCCTCACGTGTTCCAACGTTTCTACGGAATCCAGACTGATCTTCCCCGAGTTCAGCTTCTACCATTTTTTCTATTCGTCTGTAAAGAATTCGCGTTAGTATTTTGCAGCCGTGAATTATTAAACTGATAGTTCGGTAACTTTCACATCTGTCAACACCTGCTTTCTTTGGGATTGGAATTATTATATTCTTCTTGAAGTCTGAGGGAATTTCGCCTGTCTCATACATCTGGCTCACCAGATGGTAGAGTTTTGTCAGAAATGGCTCTCCCAAGGCTATCAGTAGTTCTAATGGAATGTTGTCTACACCCGGGGATTTGTTTTGACTTAGGTCTTTTAGAGTTCTGTCGAACTCTTCACGCAGTATCGTATCTCCCATTTAATCTTCATCTAAATCCTCTGCCATTTCCATAATATTGTCCTCAAGTACATCGCCCCTGTATAGACCCTCTATATACTCCTTCCGCACTTCTGCTTTCCCTTCTGTGCTTAGAACTGGGTTTCCATCTCAGCTCTTGATATTCATATAAGTGGTTCTCATTTCTCCAAAGGTCTCTTTAATTTTCCTGTCGCAGTATCTACAGTTGATAACCAATAGATTGTGGTCAGAGTCAACATTTGCCCCTGGAAATGTATTCCAATTCAAAACCTGGTTCCTAAATCCCTGTGTTACCATTATATAATCTATCTGAAACCTTCTAGTATCTCCAGGGTTCTTCCATGTATACAACCTTCTTTCATTATTCTAGAACCAAGTGTTACTACACTCCTGGAAATGGAAAAAAGAACACATTGACACCGGTGTGTCACACCCACCATACTTGCTCCGGACACTGCGAGAGGGCTGTACAAGCAATGATCACACGCACGGCACAGCGGACACACCAGGAACCGCGGTGTTGGCCGTCGAATGGCGCTAGCTGCGCAGCATTTGTGCACCGCCGCCGTCAGTGTCAGCCAGTTTGTCGTGGCATACGGAGCTCCAGCGCAGTCTTTAACACTGGTAGCATGCCGCGACAGCGTGGACGTGAACCGTATGTGCAGTTGACGGACTTTGAGCGAGGGCGTATAGTGGGCATGCGGGAGGCCGGGTGGACGTACCGCCGAATCGCTCAACACGTGGGGCGTGAGGTCTCCACAGTACATCGATGTTGTCGCCAGTGGTCGGCGGAAGGTGCACGTGCCCGTCGACCTGGGACCGGACCGCAGCGACGCACGGATGCACGCCAAGACCGTAGGATCCTACGCAGTGCCGTAGGGGACCGCACCACCACTTCAAAGCAAATTAGGGACACTGTTGCTCCTGGGGTATCGGCGAGGACCATTCGCAACCGTCTCCATGAAGCTGGGCTACGGTCCCGCACACCGTTAGGCCGTCTTCCGCTCACGCCCCAACATCGTGCAGCCCGCCTCCAGTGGTGTCGCGACAGGCGTGAATGGAGGGACGAATGGAGACGTGTCGTCTTCAGCGATGAGAGTCGCTTCTGCCTTGGTGCCAATGATGGTGGTATGCGTGTTTGGCGCCGTGCAGGTGAGCGCCACAATCAGGACTGCATACGACCGAGGCACACAGGGCCAACACCCGGCATCATGGTGTGGGGAGCGATCTCCTACACTGGCCGTACACCACTGGTGATCGTCGAGGGGACACTGAATAGTGCACGGTACATCAAAACCGTCATCGAACCCATCGTTCTACCATTCCTAGACCGGCAAGGGAACTTGCTGTTCCAACAGGACAATGCACGTCCGCATGTATCCCGTGCCACCCAACGTGCCTTAGAAGGTGTAAGTCAACTACCCTGGCCAGCAAGATCTCCGGATCTGTCCCCCATTGAGCATGTTTGGGACTGGATGAAGCGTCTTCTCACGCGGTCTGCACGTCCAGCACGAACGCTGGTCCAACTGAGGCGCCAGGTGGAAATGGCATGGCAAGCCGTTCCACAGGACTACATCCAGCATCTCTACGATCGTCTCCATGGGAGAACAGCAGCCTGCATTGCTGCGAAAGGTGGATATACACTGTACTAGTGCCGACATTGTGCATGCTCTGTTGCCTGTGTCTATGTGCCTGTGGTTCTGTCAGTGTGATCATGTGATGTATCTGACCCCAGGAATGTGTCAATAAAGTGTCCCCTTCCTGGGACAATGAATTCATGGTGTTTTTATTTCAATTTCCAGGAGTGTATTATTAAGTTATGTTCTGTGCAAAATTCTACCAGGCGGCTTCCTCTTTCATTTCTTAGCCCCAATCCATATTCACCTACTACGTTTGCTTCTCTTCCTTTTCCTAATGTTAAGTTCCAGTCACCCATGACTATTAAATTTTCATTTCCCTTCACTACCTGAATAATTTCTTTTGTCTCATCATACATTTCATCAATTTCTTCATCATCTGCAGAGCTAGTTGGCATATAAACTTGTACTACTTTAGTAGGCGTGGGCTTCGTGTCTATCTTGGTCACAATAATGCGTTTACTATGCTGTTTGTAGTAGCTTACCCGCACTCCTATTTTCCTATTCATTATTAAAGCCACTCCTGCACTATCCTTATTTGATTTTGTATTTATAACCCTGTATTCACCTGACCAGAAGTCTTGTTCCTCCTGCCATCGAACTTCACTAATTCCCACTATATCTAACTTTAACCTATCCATTTCCCTTTTTAAATTTTCTAACCTACCTGCCGATTAAGGGTTCTGACATTCCACGCTCCGATACGTAGAATGCCAGTTTTCTTTCTCCTGATAATGACGTCCTCTTGAGTAGTCCCCGCCCGGAGATCCGAATGGGGGACTATTTTAGCTCCGGAATATTTTACCCAAGAGGACGACATCATCATTTATTCATACAGTAAAGCTGCATGCCGTCGGGAGAAATGACGGCTGTAGTTTCCCCTTGCTTTCAGCCGTTCGCAGTTCCACAACAGCAAGGCCGTTTTGGTTAGTGTTACAAGGCCAGATCAGTCAATCATCCAGAGTGTTGCCCCTGCAACTACTGAAAAGGCTGCTGCCCTCTTCAGGAACCACACGTTTGTCTGGCCTCTCAACAGATACCCCTCCATTGTGGTTGCACCTAAGGTACGGCTATCTGTATCGTAGAGGCACGCGAGCCTCCCCACCAACGGCAAGGTCCATGGTTCATGGGGTAGGTAATAATTCATGTTATTTACTTATTGATGCAAATTAGAGAAGTCAGTTGACAAACTTCTAAAAACGGTCTCTTTGTAACAAAGAATTATTCTGTCAAGTCAACAAATCTGCCTGTCATTTTAATAACCTGTTAAATTATGTCACTCGATATAAATTAATAACTTTTCTGCACGAATTACGATAACAAATGTACATGTGACTTATGAACTATATCTCTTTTTAGTAGTTCTTTGAGAAGGTTATAAATACAAGCAGCAAGAAGGGTCGGGAGCGGAGTCTGAATGTCACTTTGGTAAAGTGTATGTGTGTTATTGTTCGGGGTGCATAAACATTGCAAAGAACATGTAAAAGAAGTGCTACTTTGTGTTGTGTCATTGGCTTTTGGTGGACAGTGGAATTAAGATGGCCGCCAGATTAATAAATATTTGAAGTTTAAATATTTGTCTGTTTCGCTCATTATTTATCATCAAAAGCACATCAGAAACACGGGACCTCATCTTTTTACCCCTAGACAACCAGATTTAGAGCCAGCATTAGCATCGAGACACAGCAGCGATCCAGCAATCAGCAGCGATTACCACAATGCATTTTAATGGCGCCATCCTAACATCAAGTGCTAACAAGCTCCGTAAATGGGAGTAAAATAGTGCGATTATAGCAATATCTACGACTAGGCGACCATTACAAACTGAAATTCTTGGTCCTAGACGAGGCACTGTTTCGTTGCCTTTAAGTAAAGAAGTATCTGTAAGTAATGACGTTGGGCGAATATTTAAATGGAAAGTTGTGCGTATGCTACGATACAATCGTCCTTTGCTTGAGCTGTTCTTTAGTTGTCTGTTTGATTTGCGTGTCTTTGCTCTGCTGTGAGCAGATGGTTCTACTTCCGTGACAGAGGCAATGTGTGTTGTTCAAACGTTAAATTGTCCTGCGCCCGCGTAGTAGCAAATGTCGACGCAAAATCGGCTTAACATGACGTAAATATTGGCTCACCTCGAAGAAACAATGTAAATATTGCTGTGAAGTACAAGTAAGAAGTATAGAAATGAAAATAAGTTATGATTTATTTATGTAAATGCAACGAAAATACATTTAGTTTTATGACATAATGAGATTCGTGGCGACGAATGGGGACTTTAACTGTGCAATGTAAACAACAAGGCTCTGAACCAGAAATTATTAGCTGAATTTGAAATGAAGTTTCTGCGTGTTTAAAGAACCATTAAAGGTATCTAATCGAGACAAGAAGTCTACAAAGTATTTACCGTGTGTGAGAAACATAATATCTGGCGTACGGTACTGTGTGTAATCGGCACATTTCGCCAACGCAGATACATAAACAGAAGGTGAAAACTTCGCTTACGGAGCCCCTGGATGACTGCAGTTCAGTGTGTGGAAGAGGGATATCGTTGGAACAGTTTAAAGGGTATTTTATACAGACACGAGCACTCGAACACATTGTCCACAGTGCAGTTGCATCGACTGACTGTTTGCTGGGACCACGGCCGCGCGCCAGTGATGCCCCCACATTCTCCGTTACGCAATACAGACTTGACTGTCGGGACATACTCTTGCATACGCGGCGTTGTTGCAAAGTTCAAATGATGTGAACAAAACGAACACCAAAAGATGAACTCAATGTAGACACGATCTAAGCCTGATGTAAAGACTCGTGATATGCTACATCGCCCAGGCATTATTATGTTGTGCACTGACTATTAAACTTGTAAGTTGCGCTTTGCGACGAAATATATAACATATTATAAGAAACGTATGGCCTTTTATGAGCTTGAGCGGATCTCTCAGGATATGTGTAAATATGTATACATGTAGTTACATGTTGTTCTAGAATGGAAATTTTGTACTTTCGTACTTAAAACTTTTATTTCAACGCAACCATCTTGAATTGTGCAAAAGTAACACTGATTATTCAGTACAATTGTTTCATGATTCCCGCCCTTGTGGAAGACCTGACGACTGCCTGAATATCATCCCAGTTGAAACGTGACATCCAGTGACCGCATGAAGAAGAAATCCGTCTCATGGAGCCTATATTCCTAACTCGAACTCTCCGTCAGCTGGTGTCCTTGGGCATGTGCTTTACTTTTCAAAGAACAATGATAACAGAGACTGCACCAATAGTTTTCATATGTTTCAACAATAAGCTTCTGCGAAAAATGTCAAGCGACAGTCTACTTAAAGAAAGAAAACATTTTCCTATGCATACAACCGTCTTTTAGTTTCGTCAATGAAATAAGTGTATGAGTTAATTCTTCTGTGTGATTTAATGTGATATGCATTATGTGAATTCAAAGTCGAAACAAGTTAAAGTGGCATTACTTGTGACAGACTATGAATGCGATGGAATCAATGAACATGCGTTAAATAGTGACTTGTTCAATGGCGTCACCAAGTTAGTGGTGAAAAACTGTACAAACGCCATACACTGGACCTGTATAATACCACGTTTTAGTATCATCCCACAGCTTTCCAATCTCAAATACAGCATGTATTTTATCCAGGGTGTTTCAGTAAATGTGTTTCCGGTAGGTCAACTTAAGAAACGTTACACTTTCTGAAGAGCTATGAATAAAAGTTTATTGTGCCATTTTCGAAAGAGTTGCAGCAAAGAGATACAATTTTTTAAATGCAACGATGGTTGTTTCTACCATGCGTGGGAATAATTGAAATGAGCTCTGTATAAATCAATGTAAATCACACACCTATAGCGTTTAGCTTTGGAGCTACAACCTTTCAAAGTTACATAATACGTGACTGTCTGGTGATTGTTGTACTGGTGGTGGAATTTTGACTTAAATGAGATGTTCAAATGTATGTCCATGTTCCTGAATACACAACGCAACACGCCTTCTAAAGGATCTGCGGACGAGATATAAAGTCGCTGGTGTCACAGAGAGACATTATTCCTCGATGCGCCATTTAGGATTAACTGGGGTTGTGGGCTCAGTTACATAAACACGATTCTTTAGATATCCACACAAAAAGACGTCTGCTGGTGTTAAATCGGGCAACTGTGCTGGCCATTCACTATGAGCACGGCGCCCCAACCACCTTCCACAGAATCTGTTGTTCTGTTCTTCCACAATAGCGTGCGCAGATTGGGCTGTGTGACCATCGTGCTGCGTCCGTATATGGACTCTGAAGTCTAGACACACACATGCGAGGAGAGCACCCAAACGTCGATTATAAAAGCCCGATATAACTCACCTGACAGTATACCTGTGAAACAATGTGGACTGAAGATGTCATTCCCAAGGATTTCGTACCATTCCTTAGTGGACCACCGACGTTGATGTTTGACAGGTCACACCCACTGAGGAGTGTCTGCAGCCCAATAGTGTTTGTTATGACTGTTCAATGCACCACAATTTGTGAACGTGGACCCATCAGAGAACGTAACACTTTGTAAGGAGTCCCGGGTGAAATTCACAGAAAGTGACTCTCCGACTGAAGTCGTTCCCATGCACCTCTTGGGTCAGTATCAGGTGGTACGGGTGAAACACGTGACCCTGTGCTATATGCCACACAGCTGTAAGGCTAATACCAGCGATTGCAGCGAAGTCTCGTGAACTGACATGGAGGTCGCGGTGTATTGGAGCTGAAACAAACACCTTCGTCTCCTCACTTCTTGCAGGTCTTCGTCTATTACTGCTGCGCTGTCCCAAGCTGCCTCTTTCCCAAAGTCGTAGCTCAGCACGTATGAATGTGATGGCTGTCGGAGCTTCTCTCCTTGGATATCTTACGGCATAGGCCATGGCTGCTTCAGTGGCGTCGTATCGGCATACGCCGAGCGTCAGCAACTTGTCGGCGTACCCGTTGTACGTGTGTGCCATCTTCATCCGACGTCAGTAACTGCGGCACACTCAGACCCGTTTGTTTGTGTGGTTCGACCTGTCGCATATACAGGGTGTTTCAAAAATGACCGGTATATTTGAAACGGCAATAAAAACTAAACGAGCAGCGATAGAAATACACCGTTTGTTGCAATATACTTGGGACAACAGTACATTTTTAGGCGGACAAACTTTCCAAATTACAGTAGTTACAATTTTCAACAACAGATGGCGCTGCAAGTGATGTGAAAGATATAGAAGACAACGCAGTCTGTGGGTGCGCCATTCTGTACGTCGTCTTTCTGCTGTAAGCGTGTGCTGTTCACAACGTGTAAGTGTGCTGTAGACAACATGGTTTATTCCTTAGAACAGAGGATTTTTCTGGTGTTGGAATTCCACCGCCTAGAACACAGTGTTGTTGCAACAAGACGAAGTTTTCAACGGAGGTTTAACGTAACCAAAGGACCGAAAAGCGATACAATAAAGGATCTGTTTGAAAAATTTCAACGGACTGGGAACGTGACGGATGAACGTGCCAGAAAGGTAGGGCGACCGCGTACGGCAACCACAGAGGGCAACGCGCAGCTAGTGCAGCAGGTGATCCGACAGCGGCCTCAGGTTTCCGTTCGCCGTGTTGCAGCTGCGGTCCAAATGACGCCAACGTCCACGTATCGTCTCATGCGCCAGAGTTTACACCTCTATCCATACAAAATTCAAATGCGGCAACCCCTCAGCACCGCTACCATTGCTGCACGAGAGACATTCGCTAACGATATAGTGCACAGGATTGATGACGGCGATGTGCATGTTGGCAGCATTTGGTTTACTGACGAAGCTTATTTTTACCTGGACGGCTTCGTCAATAAACAGAACTGGCGCATATGGGGAACCGAAAAGCCCCATGTTGCAGTCCCATCGTCCCTGCATCCTCAAAAAGTACTGGTCTGGGCCGCCATTTTTCCAAAGGAATCATTGGCCCATTTTTCAGATCCGAAACGATTACTGCATCACGCTATCTGGACATTCTTCGTGAATTTGTGGCGGTACAAACTGCCTTAGACGACACTGCGAACACCTCGTGGTTTATGCAAGATGGTGCCCGGCCACATCGCACGGGCGACGTCTTTAACTTCCTGAATGAATATTTCGATGATCGTGTGATTGCTTTGGGCTATCCGAAACATACAGGAGGCGGCGTGGATTGGCCTCCATATTCGCCAGACATGAACCCCTGTGACTTCTTTCTGTGGGGACACTTGAAAGACCAGGTGTACCGCCAGAATCCAGAAACAATTGAACAGCTGAAGCAGTACACCTCCTCTGCATGTGAAGCCATTCCGCCAGACACGTTGTCAAAGGTTTCGGGTAATTTCATTCAGAGACTACGCCATATTATTGCTACGCATGGTGGATATGTGGAAAATATCGTACTATAGAGTTTCCCAGACCGCAGCGCCATCTGTTGTTGAAAATTGTAATTACTGTAATTTCGAAAGTTTGTCTGCCTTAAAAATGTACTGTTGTCCCAAGCATATTGCAACAAACGGTGTATTTCTATCGCTGCTCGTTTAGTTTTTATTGCCGTTTCAAATATACCGGTCATTTTTGAAACACCCTGTACTTGTATAATGATGACCAAACCAGAAGCTGTATTTGAATCTAACGTCGCTTATTTTTTTTAACACATGCTGCCAGTTCCGACACCACATGGTGTCTTTTTCAGGACCGGAGCTATCTGGTGTTGAAACTGGTAGCATGTCTTAAAAAGAAGAGTACTGAAAATGCCTTGGAAAAGAAGTTTCTGAATGGAGTTCTTGCTTTACTGCTATAGGGTGACTTACAGTTTCGTGGGACATGAAGTAATTTATTTCATTATCGTGGGAGTACGAGACTATAAACGCTACTATCTATAGGATTGGCTACTGTGTCCTGTGGATGCTATAGGAACGGAGAAGCTAGGAAACAAAGAAGAGTCCAATCTAAAATACGTTCCTTAAAAACGTAAAAGGAGCTCGTGTGTACCACAACGGAATGCCCTTAATTAACAAACGTTTATAACTTTCCAGGCTTTAGCGTCCGCGTTCGGAAATTGAGAGCGGCCTCCTGCTTTATCGGCTGCAATTATCTGTCAGCAATATACGTGAGTGGAAGGTTTATTAAATCACAGGCCTTGTATCGGATTCCGAATATCGATAAACTTGGTAATTTGAAAACAGCCACGAATACATTCCTCCCGAAGATATTGAAGTGTAAATGGGTAGCTCGGTTGACGAATTTCTTTGTGGAAATCGTGTTCTGCTACTTTCACGATACAACAGATTTCAAGCCAACTGTGTTTAATTACAAACGGCTCCTACCCGTTAGTTTGGGTAAAGTCATCACTTTAAGAGCATATTTGATGCACCCATAGATTCACACAGAATTCTTTAGATTCTTTAGATTTTCAAGGTTTACGCTAAGGTACGTATGTTCCAGTTTCAGAGTCCTACTCTTGGTCTCACCACTGATATTCCCTCGAAACGTTTATAATTCATGGTTTGCTACGGAATCATAGTCTCTCAATACGCAAAATGTTTTCCTCGCACGCCTTTTACTGCTGTGCCAATTTGTCTGTTATAGATCTTACACCAACCATGCTCTTATGTAGCTGTTCCTGATTTTATCTATTCTACTACAGACTGTTACAGGTGTAAAAAAAGCTTACTTTTTTCGATTATTCCAGCTGCAGAAAGTCTTTCTTTCTCGGAGCCGAAGCATTGTCTCTCTGAGATCTTCCTCATAATGCAACAACAGACGTTTAGCGGAAGCACGGGAAATCACTTATAGAACTGTGTGAGAAATATACAATGAATAAAAATCCTGTAGTCATTTTCCAAGGGGGAGATGTAGTGCCCTTCCTACTCCTCGCCCTTGCTGACGCCTAAGATCTCATTCCTCATCTATCCTTCAATAATTCTCACCCGCAGATTTTATGAGACGTGTCTGGTATCCCTATCACCTTCACAGGTTATGTAGAGACGAGGTTCTGAAAATGAGACATTTGATCTATTTTCGTGAATAGTGACTTAATTGTCAACATGGAGTAAGAGTTTCGCATATTGTAGGCCACCTAGTTTCATTCCAAAAGAAGCATTGCCTTGCTTTGAGGTCTCTATCAAGTCACCCACGTAAACCTCAAACAGCGTCGAGGACATACGAACATTCCTACCTGCCTCCCTAGTATGTGTCTTACCAGTGACAGCAATTGATTTTCAGTGTCTATGATAATTGTAGTATTATTTTTAGTATAAAAATGCGGATATAATGCCTTGGATAACATTGTTTCCACATTAACACCCACAATTTCCGCCTGTCGCCAACATAAAACCACTTTTCTAAACGCTAAAATCCTTCTTTCTTCTTAAATCAAAAAATCTGCAGAGACTATTGAGCCGTGTGTACTTCCATCTTTCCACGGCTCGTTTCCTAAGCGTCGTGTAGAGCCAATGTTTTTGGTAATCGACAGTGTTCGGGCGCGATCGGGCTCTAGCATCTCGTTGCTGTCTTTTAT
The DNA here is from genome assembly GCF_023864275.1 of Schistocerca cancellata. Classification (NCBI taxonomy): domain Eukaryota; kingdom Metazoa; phylum Arthropoda; class Insecta; order Orthoptera; family Acrididae; genus Schistocerca; species Schistocerca cancellata. Next base: position 22,458,203 of record NW_026046729.1, on the reverse strand, counting down.
TGCTTCGTTTCTATTTCGTTTTTCCGCGATTGTTCAGGGTTGGTCTTTTATGAAGCTCTTTCGTTTGAACTCCCGCCCGTAGTGTACCCACTATCGATTGCGAGTTCTGTCTCTGGTGTACTTAGAAACCGTAGGTTGGTAACACGACCGACACGTGTTTACTGCAGAAGACTCTTTGGCCTGTACTATTTATAGGCGAGAGGGGTCACGCTGGAGGGGCAAGCGCACTTCCTCCAGCAGTGCCCTAACCTTCAATCCCCTCCCTCCTGCAATACCTGCAATCCCCCCCATCCCACCTCTCCCAAAAGTATAAAGCCCGACCCCCTCCGACCACTCCTGAACTCACCGTACCTGTCCATCCTCTGGACGCCCCCACCCCTCCTGGCAATTCCCTTCATCCCCCCCCCCCCACCGCTGAGGACATCATCAGGTTCCTCACCATCATCCTTCAGAATGTTCATCCCTTTCAGCGCCCCCACACCCTCCAACAGATCTCCCTCGCCGCCCGTTCCATTTTCCACCTCAAAATGTACGCCACCTACTCCAACAACCAGGCCCATTTCACCTTCTCCCGTCTTGACACCCTCGTCTAAATCCCTGTCATGGCGCAACAGCAACGTATCCTTTTCAACAATATCCGCTCCCTTCCCGCCAACAAGAACCTCTTCCTGCACACCCTTGCCACCCACCGCGTGGATGCCTTCCTCCTCAATGAAACCTTCCTCCAACCCCACCACTCCATCCACACCTCACCCTATCTCCTCCACCGCTCCAATAATCCCCTCCCAATTGCGCGTGGCGGAGTTGCCATTGGTCACCACCGCCAGATCCCCGTTCGGCTCCAACCTCTCCTTCCCGACCCCACCAAACACCTGATCCTTAGTCTCTTCTTCCTCGGCCTTACCATTACCTGCGCCACCATCTATGCCCGCCCCAACGCCCCTATTCCTTTCGACTTCCTGTCCCACATCGACCGTACCTTCTCCTCCTATATGATCGCTGCCGACCTCAATATCCATAGTCGTTCCGCTGCCCAGTTACGGCGGTGGCATCGGTTCCTCTCCTCCCTTCAAGACGACCTCATCCCCATCCCCCAGCACACCCGTCCCGAATCCAACTCCACGCCTGATGTTATCCTCTCCTCCCCCAACCTCCTTGGCTGCATAACGGTGGATGTTCTGGAGCCTATTGGTAGCGACCATCTCCCTGTCCACCTCACCATTTCAGACGGTCGTCGCCCCCGCCCCAACCCTCGTAATGACCCTCCGCCTAAGTACGTCCATGACTATTCCCATGCAAACTGGAATGCCTACCGGGATACCCTTTCCACCCAGGTCGATAGCCACCCCTTCACCTACCACCACCCTGACGATGTCACCCATGCCACCTCCTTTCTCCAGCAGGCCTTGTCTGAGGCCGTGGAGGCCCACATCCCTACTGTCGCCGTTCACCCCCACTGTCCTACCTTACCACCACAGGCCGTCCACCTCCTCCGTGAATCCCGCCGTCTTTACCGTGCCTTCCTCCGCACGCGTGACCCGGACACACTACGACGCCACTGGCAACTCCAGCGACACATTCGTAATTTGTTCGTGGCAAAGAAACGCCGGGACTGGCGACAGACATGCACCCGTTTAAATGCTACCCTCCCAATCAACTCGTCCAAGTTCTGGTCGGCCTTCCGTCACTTTACCAGAACTAAACCCTCCCGCTATTATCCTCTTCTCCATGATGATCGCCCTTTCCCTGACACCCTTAGTAAGGCCAATCACTTTGCCTCCTACCTCTCTGATGTATTTTCCATCCCCGATGATCCCCAGTTCGATTACTCCCTCCTCCCGGACATCCGTGATCGAACCGACACCTCTGTCCCTCCTCTCGCTCCTGGTTTCCAGTACTTGGACAACATTGCACACACGGAACTCAAAGCCCCCGTCACTACACAGGATCTCATTGCTACACTCCGCACAAAACGCCACACCGCTCCTGGTCACGATCGTGTCACCTACCGTCACCTTCGCGAAACTCCTGTCTGTTTTCTCTCCACCCTGGCCAGGCTCTACAATGTAGTCCTGTCCACCGGTTACTACCCCGACCTGTGGAAAACCTCCCATATCCTCAGGTTCCTTAAACCTGGCAAACCGCCGTCCGCCATCTCCTCCTACCATCCCATCAGCCTTACCTCGGTCTTCAGCAAGGTCCTGGAATCTGTCCTCACCCGACGCATCCACCAGCATCTCTGCCAGCACCGCCTCCTTCCCGTTACCCAGTGTGGTTTTCGGCCATCCTTCTCTTCCGACGACCTTCTCCTTCACCTCACTCATCTCCTTTCTGAACAGCTTAATTCCCGTCGCTCCGCAACCATCCTCTCCCTGGACCTCGAACATGCTTATGACCGCTTGGCATTTCGGTCTCCTCTTCCAGCTCCAAACCTTCGCCCTTCCCATTAACTACATCCGTCTGATCGGCTCCTTTCTCTCCCGCCGTCCTTCCTATGTCACCATCCATAACACAGATTCCTACACCTTTTTCCCCTCCGCCGGTGTGCCCCAAGGCTCCATCCTCTCCCCCCTTCTGTACCTTTTGTACACGGCGGACATGCCGCCGCCGTCAGCCCCCGTCCATCTTCTCCAGTTTGCCGATGACACCGCCTTCCTTGCCCCCACCCTGCAGCGCTCCCAACACCTTCTCCAATCCCATCTTGACCGGTTCACCGCTTGGTGCAACCAGTGGCTGCTCAAGGTCAATCCCTCCAAAACCCAGGCGATCATTGTTGGCAAAACCACCCCTTCCTTCCGCCTCCTTGATTTCTATCTCACCATCTATGGCTGTCCTATCTCTCTCACTCCCACCCTTAAGTACCTTGGCATCACCCTCGACCGTCGCCTCTCCTGGACTCCCCACCTCCGGACAATCCAAGCCAAGGCATGCTACCGACTCAGTCTCCTCAAGCTCCTCTCCGGCCGTACGTGGGGTCTGGACCCCTCCACCATTCTCCACACCTATAAATCCCTCATCCGCCCTATCCTTTGTTATGCCCATCCGGCTTGGATCTCCACTCCCCCTCCTTTTTACATATCCCTCCAAATCCTTGAACACCATGCTCTCCGCCTCGCCTATCGCATCCGTCTCCCCTCCCCTACGCGGCTCCTGTACGATCTCATCCCCTTCCCGCACCTCCTCCTTTTCGTTGAAAGGATACAGATCCTGTACACCTCCCGTAAACTCGATCCTCCTGACCCGCTAGTCTCCCCGATCCTCTCCCACCCCCGCCCACTGCTGCGCCTGTATTCCCATGTCCCACCTGGTCTCCATCTCTCCACCCTCCTTACCCTCTCCCAAGGTGGCTTCCGCCAGCTCCCCCTCCCTGATGATGTCCTCCTCCCCTCCATCTACCCCTCCTATCATCTTTGATCCTCCCCCCTTCCTGTGTCTTTTCCTTTAGGCACCCTCCCTTCCTCCCTCCGTCCCTCCCTCCCTTCCCTTCCCTTCTCTTTCCTTTCCCCCCTTCCTCCTCCCCTCTTCTCCCGGGCTTCCCCTCCCCCTTCCTCCCTCTCCCGCTCTCCTCTGCCCATGGAATCTCTGCTCTCCCCTTCCCATTCCCCTCCTCCTCCTCCTCCTCCTCCTCCCCACTTGGCAGGTCCCCGGACTCGTACACGCTCAGTGAACATTCGCGCGCCGGAGATCGTCGCCGTCAGTGTTTCGTGTGTGTGCCTTCGTTTGTGTGTAGTGTTGTTCGCCGTCACGCCACCACCGTTCACATGCCGTCGCCATCATCCATGTTCTGTGCACCGTGTCGCCTAGTGTTAGTGCTGTATCTCGTCCAGCGTGAACGGGTCCATGTTTTTTCGATTTTTAGTGTCTACATTTTTTGCCCACCGTTTTGCTGTCTTCTCTGTGCCACCTTTATGTACTACTTGTTGTCAAACTCGAGGCTGAAGAGCGGCGTATTGTGCTGCTGCCAGCCCACCTTTGTATAAGGTGTTTAAAATCACAATAAAGAAAAAAAAATCACTCCAGAGGAGGTAGTCGCGCAGTGGCCTTCGTGTCTGTTCTGGTGACGTCGACATCCTGCCGTCCGCGTGCGTGGAGGAACGCCGGCCTGGTTGGGCCCCTCTGTCCGCTCTTCACTGGTTGTCCGCGGAAGGCGGATGGCAGTCTAATAATCGCCTGCGTCGACGAAAGCAAACAAACAGTAACCATCATGGGGCGGTGGAGCCACCGTTCGGCGAGGGTTCGAGTCCGGGAGCAGTTCGGCTGGGTCGGTGTCTGCCGGGCTCAGAATTGTGCACAGCAGTCCCGGACAAACGACGAAGTGCGCCGAGGGAAAGGAGAAAAGAAGTTAAGTGTGAATGTTTCAAGTTGATCGACCTTTGGGATTGAGTTCATCCAGTCGTCTTTCCCGTCTTGTGGCCGCCGCTGTGGCAATCCTCTGTTCTGTTCACTGGTGCAATTATGACAGACCAGATTCCTCCACGCATCGTTGCTAACCGGTGTAGTGGTGTATTTGGGTAGTTATTTGTATACGTTTGCACTTCTGTGTTTTGGTAGTTCATCCTCCCGCCCTGTGGTTGCAGAATTTCGGGTGGGGAGTTAGTTCCTTGTTTCCCAAGATCTAGTGTTGTATTATTAAGGTTAATTCTAGTTCAGTCTAGTGTTCTGTTAATCCCTGGGTATATGTGTCCGCCATACTATTTGCGCTGTATTTATACCAAGTGAGTTGAACTGACATTAGTTGGGGGTTAGAGTCCTGTCACGGAGCTGATAAGGGGTCACATTGGTTTCGGCTTGTCAGTTGGTGGGTGTTGCCTTAGAGGTTTGTTAACATTGGCATGTCAGCGTTGTCTAGCCCTACCGGGGCCTAAAGAAGACCATTGTGCTGATTAGGGAATGTTGTTACACGTTCTTGTTTTCATTTCGATACCTGTATTTGTGAAGGCAACCGCATGAAGTAAGATCTGTTCTGAAGCTATGCTGGATCTTACGCTCTTGGGATTTTTGCTTTTGTTTTGATCACGACTATTTGGGTGTCAGGAATATGGAACTGTGTTGTTAATGTTTGGCTTTCACAGCCGATACGCGGCTAGTTTAGTACGTGTGTAGTGGTATGGCTTCCTTGTGAAGGCGTGCCCGCTAGATCGCTATTGCGTCTCCTCAAAGTGTAATTTCCACCTTACTAAAACCCCCTTGTTAAGAGGGAGGAAGGAAAAAAAAACTTCAGAAATACCTTCCATTTTCATTAACTATCTTACCTGTCACTTAAATAAATATCTGCTCAGTGATTAAGCTAATGGGAGCACCTATCCTAAAAGCAACTAGCGCACTTCTGTTATGGTGGCCCTCGTGCCATTTTGGTCCGAAAGATTGTATAAACAGGCTTACATGCTTCGTATCGAACTTCTGATGTTGTTTTTTGAGTGACTGTGGATTATTAAAATTGATTATAGTGCAAACGTTTGTATTTTACCAACCGTGCTTATAAGTTATTAATGTGATTGGCTGGAATGTAATACGAAAGTTTTAGGACCATAGGTTGTCCAGGTAGAAATTTTGAAGCCATGCTGTGTTGTGAATTCATGTATTTATGTTTTACATTATATGAGAATTTAAATGTGTTAAACCCACACTTGCCGGCCGCGGTGGTCTAGCGGTTCTGGCGCTGCAGTCCGGAACCGCGGGACTGCTACGGTCGCAGGTTCGAATCCTGCCTCGGGCATGGATGTGTGTGATGTCCTTAGGTTAGTTAGGTTTAAGTAGTTCTAAGTTCTAGGGGACTGATGACCACTGATGTGAAGTCCCATAGTGCTCAGAGCCATTTTGAAACCCACGCTTTGTGATTAATAATTAAAGATTTAAGAGTGCATTCACTTAATGCTTACTTATGTGTTGTGTTATTATTATTTTAAAAAATTATAATAGGCGTTTTAGTTTCTTAAATTAAAGCCTTTCCAATTCGAAAGTGGTGGCCCTCCCATTTTGGGCAATTGTAAGCATCGAAGCAAGATTTACGTAGTTGGTGTTATGTATTGTATGCTATGAATAAATTATTTATGTGTTAAATCACGACTGATATGTCAATTCCTTGGCCCCGTCCACACCTTGGTCGTAGTCTTTTAATATTAAATGATCAGACCACCGTTCCAACTATAGGGGTCTGTCAGTGTTTTTTCTATACACTTTGCAAAGAGCATTATAACATTTCTACAATTACTGGATTCCTTTCTTATGAGTAAATATGTTTCTCTGTATCTCAGTATCCACGTATTTTATACCTCCACTGATGTGGAATGAAAATATGTGAGATTCAAAATTTTACTTTACCGTACTTAACTTAGGGACATATGAAGTAAATCTGGAATTATGCCTATCTAATCATTTCTTTTGGCCATGAAGTACCAGAGTCTGTTGTTTTCAAGCCCACTGTTATCCGTAGATATTCTAACCTTCAGTTTGTTAGCACCTTCCTATTATAAAACAGCAGTTCGTAGGATCCTCTATTTTACGAGGGTCGTCCACAAAGTAAGTTCCGTTTCTACTTCCATCTGCGGCAGCGCTACGATCGCAGTTCCGAGCTACCGCGGCAGTTACTCTGACTCCAGGATAAGACATGTACGGCCATTTTCAGATCACTGCTGCCGACGTGTGCTTTCTAGCGCTTCTTTATAATGTCAGCCGTAATTGAAAATGCCGCCACCTGTGAAATCAGATCGGTGATTTGTTTTCTAAATGTAAAGAAAGTTAACCCAAAGGAAATTCGTCGGCAAATCTGCGAGGTTTACGGACAAAATGCCATGAGTGATTCAATGGCTAGAAGATGGGTCAGACTGTTCAATGGAGGACTTGATCAAGTGCACGATGAAGAACGAAATGGACGCCCCTCTGTGGTTACTGATGAACTGGTTCACATAATTGAAGAGAAGATTAAGCACAACAGTAAGTTTACATTTAGTGCCCTTGGTATGGAAGTTCCGCAAATCTCGTGATCACTAATTCATGAAATTTTCACTGATAAACTGAAATTTCGATAACTTTGCTCACGTTGGGTGCCCAAAATTCTTACTGAACAACACAAAAAGCAACGGATGGGTAGTGCACTTCAGTTTTTGACTCGCTACAATGAAGAAGGCGATGGTTTTCTTTCTCGGATAGTCAATGGGGGTCAAACTTGGGTATTGTACCACACCCCTGAAACAAAACGGCAATCAGTGGTATGGAGTCACACTTCATCCCTAACGAAGGTTAAGCCTAAACAAATATTGACACCTCGAAAAGTCATGTGCACCGTTTTTTGGGACAGAAAAGGCATTTTGCTGATTGATTTCTTACCACGAGGCCAAACAATGAATGCACATGGTTACTGTGAGACCATTAAGAAATTGCGCCGCGCAATACAAAAGAAGCGCCGAGAATTACTGTCAGGTGCCGTTTTTTTTTCACGATAATGGCCGACCTCACACGGCCAATGTGACCAAACACTCTTACGGGAATTTCACTGGGACGCGTCTGATCATCCTCCGTACAGCTCGGACCTCGCTCCAAGCGACTTTCATTTCTTCTTACACCTAAAATCTGTCCTTGGTGGTCAACACTTCATCGATGATGACGAGCTGAAAGAACATGTTACCACATCGTTGAATACACAGTCAACAACCTTCTATGAAGAACCCATACAAAACATGTGCCACGCTACTATAACAAGTGCTTACAAAATTTCGGAAGGTATGTAGAAAAGTAGTTTAACAGCTGTAAATTTTTGTACAATAAATATTTTTCTGTATCTGTACACGTTTGTTTTATATAACCAAACGGAACTTACTTTGTGGACATACCTCGTATTAAGGAATAATGCCTAGTTTGGCAATATCTCTGTTCCGCTGTTTCATTAATGTATAAGCAGTTTATTATCTTTTCTGTGTTTTTCGGATTACATGTTGATAGTGTATTCAATTGAGAAAAACATACGACAGATTAATAAAGCGACCAAACAAATATTTATTTGAAACGCGGATGTTGTCGGATTTAGGTGATGTAGAAGTAAAAGAAGTTGCGTAGTTCACTTACTTTCATTATGTAATGTCATAGAGGATAATTTTCCTCGGTAATTCATATAGCCAAGCTGACGTTTCCCCAGTCTGAAAGAGTGTAATACTAACTACTTATAGTGTGAACTAGAGAAGGTCCGCTTCCAGTACGATTATTCCTTTATGGAGCTCGTCACAAACAATATATCTCCTTTCCAACTCAACATCTTATATCATGGAATCAATGCTATAAATAAGCCTAATCATCCTAATGTTTTGAAGTCACTTGCTTCAGTACGGAAATATGTCCATTATTAAAAAACACGCATTTTCAATAACTTGCTGTCAGAAATAAAGATTTTTAACCACTAATACAGTTGTGTTGACAGTAAAGGATGTGTTAGTGGTCCAATTCTTTACTACACATTATGAATAATATCAAATAACGTGACTGTTACTTGAAATATGACTTCTGCACATCTTCGGTTCACTAAACTGGTCAATGTATATGTGTTGCAAATAATTTTATCTTTGATAATTCATAGGTACAATAGCCTAAGAGTTGTAATATGCATCTCGGTATACTGTACATTTATAGTTTCTGTGACATTATTGTTGTTACCCCTTAACTGAAATGTTTAATATTTTTTTACTTGTTTCATATCCATGTGGATCACTTACGGTGCGATGTGTATAAGGGAAATCAGCATATTTCATTCTTCTGTAAATCTGTGTGATGCATTCTTGTTTTATGACGTGTTTTACATTCTCCAGGGACTTCTGACTGTGGGACATACAATCTATATCATGTTCTATCTATAATCACATTTTATACAGCCTTGTGTGGTTGCCATATTTCAGATTTTGCGTTGTTTAATGCTTCGTGGTTTTGGGTCATCCCTACTTAATTCTTTTGTTTTATATTTCTTTCCAAATGCCGCTTTTATCCTGTCATTTTATATTTTTGAATATTTTGCTGTCAACGTGTTGTTTTGTACACAGTGCATTTTTGTTTGATTTTTTTTTATCACATCAGAGACATTCCCCGAGCTGTCTTGTCGCTGTAGTGTCTTTGCAAGGCGTCTGTATGAGGAGAAGTGACAGTAGATTTTGTAATCTCTGTCACGGGGAGTCTTGTTCCTGAGCTCATGGATGGAGCGGTACCAGAGATAATGTTGCTAAGGCAAATGGCAACAGTTGTTTGTTTGCTTATAATCAGACACGCTTTTGGAATTCGGCTTCTACTGTTGGCTGTGATAGTGCGGAGACTTAATTTAGTGATACCGTTTCCTGCATTTCGGGGTATGCTGAATGAGGTAACGCATTTTCATTTGCTTCCATTGCAAATATCTTCGTGAATATTCTTCATTTCGTGGCTCATGATGCAGAAATACAATTCAAGACTAACAGAATATTGTTTGGTCAGCTATTTTACGATTACCATAATTAGACTCAGGAATTCAATATATCACCCTTCACCCTTTTTAAGTGTACCTAACAGGAACAGGGTTTCTGTTAAAACGATTGAAAGTATTAATATATCTTTCTGTTCCATACTTACGTCCACATGATTGTTACTGACAATGTCTAGAAAAGCCTTGTAGCCTTCATTCAAAACGAAACTGGAATACTTTAACTGAATGTTTCCTGAGCTGTGATAGAACTTTCGATTGGAATAGGATTCGATTCTCTGTACACAGAAATTACACATTTCCGTTTGATGACTGGAGGCTTACTCACTTCAGTCATTCTTACATGCATTGTACAGTCATGTAACTTGAGGCATGCTCATGTGCATTGCACCTTGCGTGATTTATTCAATAGCAACTGGTTTAAGACCACCTTCAGCAAAAATTCGCACTCGACAGAGGCTAAAACAGGTTGAATAGAAGGGGAAAATTTGAGTCGCCGCAAATCTTTGTATAGTGGTAGGAGGAACTGTCGTAAACAAAATACTAATATAATCCTCACTGGTGGGATGTGAGTGAGGTGGTGGGAGGGCGACTAAATGTGACTTTCTTAAGTTTGTCTTGAGTAATTCGAAATCCGCAGCTTTAGAGAGAAAGGTTCCACCAGTACGAAAGGAAACTAAATTAAATTTCCTACGAAAAAGACTCATCATTTTTGCTCTGGGTATAATAGTTTCTGCGTTGCTGCGGATAGAAAAATCGCAGATGGTTACAGTGTTTTAGTGGTGTGAAATTAATGTTCATTGTCAAACGAAGTGGGTTAAGTACACATAGTAATGTATATACCACACCTATATGCAGTAGAGCCGTCTTAGGTGACAAATTGTCTTTTGGTGGTGTAACAAAATAGAAGGGGGGGGGGGGGGAGCTAGATGCATAAGGTAGGTTGCCGGATTATAATCATGCACGTAGTTACAATGACCAATACCCTAAATTATTTTATCCAAAACAGGACCATATTCGCACTTTTTTCCGACAGGAACGTTTTTGTATTCGTTTCCTTCTTTTCTTTGCTGCAGCAGGGCATGTAACTCATATGAAAAGAAATGCATTCGTCAGAAAAATTTAGGTAGTTCACTTACATGATACTTAAATAACGCAAAACTAACTTTTCACCTCAGACTACATTGTACCTGCAAAATAATTTTTGCACGTGCTCTAGTACTACAACATGGGGTTCTGAGACCATAACAGAGACGGTTTACACCATATCTCTCCGCGGTACGTCACTTTAAATCTACGTTTCCACCTCAGACAGGATTTTACGTTCCTATTTTACGTCTACCAGTAGGGTAATTTTGAACCTCTTTATCTCTGAAACGGAAAGATATACGCGGAAAATTTTCAACGTTGTCCGAGATCGGGATCTTAGGAATACATCGTAAAAATTTTGGTAAAAAAATGCCTAGAGAATATACCGCTAAAACCTGAGCTATTTATTATGTAGATTTGGCCTTACACCAGATTTTATATGTAGGAGAAGGGTAACTTTGAACCTGTCTGTCCTGGAAACTGATAGAAAAATCAAGGAAATTTTCAAGGCTGTTCGAGTTCGGGATCTTAGGAATGTCGTAAAAATTTCAGTCATTTTCTGTGCATAGTTCTCTTAGAAGCCTTGTCGTTGTTTTGGTCCGCTGGTGACGGCGAAAATATAGTAAAATATCCCTTTTATGGGGTTTTCCGAGGTACCGCTCGTGAATTAATTGTGCCTCCATAAGTTCCATCAAGATCACTATAGACTACGTCAAGAACAACAACCGCTTTGCTCCATTTCCTTAAGTAGAAGGAAGTGTGTTGTATTCATACTTTGACCCTGTACTGTAGGGTAGTGACATCAAGACGGTCGTTCTGTTGGCTATGTAAATGCATCATAGCCCAAGGTTTATCCAAAACACTTGACCCTACCTTTTTATCACTAGCGGAACCCGATTGATGAGCACCGGAAAATTCTGTTTTTATACGAGGCGTTTTGGAACATTGGATACTTATGCTGTTTCGTGGTTACCGGTGGTAAATTCAGCGTAAGTTGATCCCTGACAGATGCATTGGGCTTGGAGTAACAGTTTCGCGGGTCTGCCTTAACAAGTAACGTAGCAAGATTTTATATGGGTCTTTGTGGGAACGGTTTAATGTTGTCACGGCTCTGTAGATAGCTACTGTTGCCGCCTGCAACCGTTAGCGTTCCGCAGTTCAAAACTGGCAACAGCGCTACGAGCTGTCAGGGATCTTCTTACGCTGTCTCGACTATAGCAGCTGCATTGTTAGGTCGAGTTTCCCAGTTTTAAGCTCCCTTCCAGACATATTCGAGTTCATGAAATTTACCTGTCGAACTGGCATAGTGGTTCACATTCGTTTATCCTATACTTACTGATCTAAATCATCAGTACGCTTATTAGAGGGAATTAATAAGGGGTGTGAACATCCTTCGCTTTTATGACAGCTTGAGGACACTCTGAGTGGAGTTTCCGATTTTGGACGAACTACGGTCTACTCTTTTCCAAAGACCGAAGCCCGAGTATGTACTGATGTTGGATGTTGGGGTCTGGAACAAAGTCGACGTTCTTAGCCGTCCCAGAGATGTTCCATGGGTTCACGTCGGGACTGCGGGCAGGCCAGTCCTCTTCAGGAATGTTAGCTCTCACAAGCCATTGTCTCACAGACGCTGTCTTACAACAGTGTGCATTAGCATGCTGATACAGTCACTGTACCTCTACTGTACACACCACACATTACATCATCCTTACGAATTTAGCTGTTTGTAAAGCGCAAAGGGAAGAGCACATTCTAGCCACGAAAACACACACATACCATAAAATCATTTCCTCTATACTTCAGTGGAATGACTGTAAATGATGGCCGGTAGCGTCCTCTAGGCATTCACCAAACCCAAAACCTTCCATAGGATAGTCACAAGTTATAGCGTGGTTCATCACCCCAAATGACCCGTTGCAGTCATTCACTGCCCATTGCCGTTGTTCTTTCATCCATCTGAAGTGTGGCTTAACATTCACTAAAGAAAAGTGTGGCTCATGAGACACTTCCCTTCTAGTGCGCCCCATTCCTTGTAACTGGCTATGTACAGGCATTGTGCCACCAGGACCGCTCACAGCACTTTGGAGTTCATTAGTGGTTCCTCCTGTTCGTCTCATGAGATGTTTTAGAACTACTCTCCACAATGCTCAACGATACCTGTCCATCAGCACATGAGATCTGCCTGATTTTGTTCTATGTGTGGTTGTTCTTTCGTGTTTCCATTTCAGAGTCACACCACTAACGTCCGACTTGAGTAACATTAGAAGATACAAATGTTGCTGTTGGATGCGCTACTGAGGTGATATACAGTGACTTGGCCACTATCCCAGCCTCTGAGCGTCCCTGAATTACACATTCTCTTCTGTTTGCTTCTCTACTGACAACAAAGTTCTCCCCAACTTTTGTTATGCTGGCGGCCTGACTCTCGTGACATCTGGTCTCTTCCGCATAACATACAGCTTTGCGGATTCTTTTAATACGATAGTATGTATGTATTTAATGTCTCCTGTGCCCTAAATATGTTGTCGTTATGGTTTTTGATTCAGAGGACTGATTAGACATAGCTCTCCAAGTCATTCTATCCTGTCCATGCCTCTTCATCTCTGCATAACTACAGTACCCTTCATCCACATGCAATTTACTTCGTCATCGCCTTGAAGACGCTGACCGCCCAGGTGTTTCTTCAAGTGCAGGAACAGACGGTAGTCACTGGGCTCAAGATCGGAGCTGTACGGAAGATGATCTAGAATTTCCCATCGAAAATATGTGATGAGATCTTTGGTCTGATTCGCCACATGCGGACGGGCATTGTCTTGCAGCAAAACGATGCCCTTGCTCAACTTCCATGGACTGTTGATTTGATTATAGTGTGACGTACGCCACCCATGTTTTATCGCCAGTAACAATTTGGCTTAAGAAATCACCACCGTCGTTGTGGTACCGCTCAAGAGAAGCCAATGCACTGTCTAAATGTTTGGTTTTGTGCGCATCCGTCAACATTTTCGGTACCCGACGTGCGCACAATTTTCGGTAATTCAAGTGCTCGGTCACAGTGCCATACAAGACACTACGAGAAACATTAGGAAAGTCATCTCGCAAGGAGGAGATCGTAAACCGTCTGTTTTCTCTCACCTTATTGTCCAATTCCTGCACCAAACTGTCATTAACGACCGAAGGACGCCCACTCCGTTGTTCATCATGCACATTTGCGCGGCCATGTTTAAATGCTCTCACCCACTTTCTTACCATTTCATCACTCATAATGTTTTCTCCGTAAACTGCACAGATCTCATGATGAATATCGATCACATTTAGGACTTCAGCACTAAGATATCTTGTAACAGCCCGTACTTCACAGTCGGCGGGACTCACGATTGTCGGAGGCATCTTAAACACTCGTTACATAACGTAAACAAGGAAGACTCAGACTGTAATGGCGTCAGTACTTAGATTAAGGTACAGGCTTTCATGTAAAAATAAAATTATTGGGATATCTAAGCACGTCTTTTTTTAATTTCAAAACGGTACTTACTTAAAAGACACGCCTCGTATATTCACTATCAATGACAGTCATAATGTCATAACTTCCGTTTCGGCTAACACTTCTGGATCACGCAAATAATTTTATATGCCATTTCAATAGTGATTTGTTACCTCATGACGGCCCAAAAAGCCGAAACTATCCCTATTGTTATTTTAAGCCAACCATGAACAGGGGATTTAGTTAATGTAGGATTCTCTTCTCTCACCGCACAGATGGGAAAATTACTGTGCATTTCACGTTGCTTTCATACCTACTCCGATAATCACTTGTTTCTGTTCTACCTTCTAGCTTTCTTCAGGAAACGCTTTTTGGCATCGGTATGTTTTATTCTATCCCAAGTAGTCTACCGAATTCATTCCACAATTCTTCTAAACCTTCTTTACATGAAGTCAGAAAGGTCATGTCGCCCGCAAAGCTTAGCATTTATATCTGTTCCCCTAACCATGATGTACCTCTTATGGAACTTTCTCATTCTACACAGATTTTTCGGCGTACGAGTAAACAATAAAGGCGATAAGGAACTGATGTGTCTTAACTATCCACTTTCGTCAGCACGTCCTTGCAATTGTTACAGATTAGTCAGGCTACACGTTTTCCTTTTTTCTTCTCAGAATTTCGGCTATCTCACTTTCTGTATTATTTTCGATGCCTTCCTATCGGACACCAGAACCAGCATGTTGTGGCCACTACACAGGGGTTTGAATACATGCAGCAAATAATTGAGGACGTAGGGCGCAAATGCTACTCTGAAATGAAAAACTTTGCGGCGGAGAGGAATTCGTGACGGGCCGCATCAAAGGAGTCAGAAAACTGATGACTCAGAAAAAAAGTATAGATGATACTCCACTCCGTAGTCGCAGATGCTTTTATGTACTACGGTGAGCGCTTGCTGCTAAATTACTTGTTGACTATATTGTATTGATCCGTGATGTTCCTTGCTTTAGAATCGTACGACATTTGGTCTTAATCCTGCTTAGCATAGTTAACTTATTACATCACTTAAATCTTTCGGGCTAACAGGCCCTATGTGATCAAAAGTATCCGGACACCCCTAGAAACAAACGTTTTTCATATTAGGTGCATTGTGCTGCCACCTACTGCCAGGTACTAGATATCAGCGACCTCAGTAGTCATTAGACGTCGTGAGAGAGCAAAATGAAGCGCTCCGCGGATTTCACAGACTTCGAACATGGTCAGGTGATTAGGTGTCACTTGTGTCATACGTCTTTACGCAGGATATCCACACTCCTAAACATCCCTAGGTCCACTGTTTCCGATGTGATAGTGAATTTTTGAACGTGAAGGGAGACGTACAACACAGAAGCCTACAGGCCGACCTCGTCTGTTGACTGACAGAGACCGCCGACAGTTGAAGAAGGTCGTAATGTGTAATAGGCAGACATCTATCCAGACCATCACACAGGAATTCCAAACTGCATCAGAATCCACTGCAAATAGTATGACATTTAGGAGGGAGGAGAGAAAACGTGGATTTCATGGTCGAGCGGCTGCTCATATGCCACACACATCACGCCGATAAATGCCAAAAGACGCCTCCCTTGGTGTAAGGAGTGTAAACATTGGACGATTGAACAGTGGAAATACGTTGTGTGGAGTGACGAATCACGGCACACAATGTGGCGATCCGATGGCAGGGTGTGGGTATGACGAATGCACGGTGAACTACTTTCAGCGTGTGCAGTGCCAACAGTAAAATTCGGAGGCCGTGGTGTTATGGTGTGATCGTGTTTCTCATGGAGGGGGCTTGCACACGTTGTTGTTTGCGTGGCACTAGCACAGCACGGGACAATTTGTTGTTTTAAGCACCTTCTTGCTTCCCACTATTTAGGAGCAATTCGGGGATGGCGACTGCATCTTTCAACACGATCGAGCACCTGTTCATAATGCATGGCCTCTGGCGGAGTGGGTACACGACAATAACATCCCTGTAGTGGACTGGCCTGCACAGAGTCCTGACCTGAATCCTATAGAACTACTCTGGGCTGTTTTGAAACGCCGAATTCGTGCCAGGCCTCACCGACCGATATCGATACCTCTCCTCAGTGCAGCACTGCTTGAAGAATGGGCTGCCATTCCCCAGGAAACCTTCCACCACCTGACTGAACGTATGCCTGCGAGAGTGGAACCTTTCCTCAAGGCTAACGGTGGGCCAACGCCATATTGTATTCCAGCATTACCGATGGAGAGCACTACGAACTTGTAAGTAATTTTCAACCTGGTGTCCGGATACTTTTAATCACATAGTGTAGAAATCCTCCTAACGTTTCCTCTCCCACTGCGGGATTCATCTTTAGAGGTAAAATGGCGAAATGCAACCAGAACTCGAGAGAGTGCCGAATATATGGGCTATGTAGAACGCACCAAAGTACATCACGTGACGCCGGCTACAAGATTATCTGTGGTAGCGCCAACATTCTCGACTGAAGGCAATCGATCGTCATTCTTGCGTTGCAATGTTAACATCTTTTAAATAAGGAGGCTCACAAATTTTTTGCTCCCTGTCCACTAAGGTTTTATTCACAACTCTTTTTTGTCTGGGATTGTGCTTAGAATCTTTATGCAGGCAGCGGTTAGTATGCGTGGCTTTTCTGTATACCCTCTAGCCCAACGTCCCGTCCCCTAACTTGATAACGGACACGCCCAAGAAATTCAGGTGACCATTATTTTCCGTTTCCATCGTAAGATGTATTTTTGGGTTGATACTGTTGAGATGTATCATGAAGGCAGCCACTTATTCTGCACCGGGTATCTATGCTACGACGGTATCACCGACGTAGCGGTACCACCTGGTTGGTCTTTTTCTGGCAGTCTGCAACGCCCGTTGTTCAATGTTCGCCATAAACATATTGGGCACAAATGACTCTGAACACTATGGGACTCAACTTCTGAGGTCATTAGTCCCCTAGAACTAGTCAAACCCAACTAACCTAAGGACATCACACACATCCATGCCCGAGGCAGCATTCGAACCTGCGACCGTAGCGGTCTCGCGGTTCCAGACTGCAGCGCCTAGAACCGCACGGCCACTTCGGCCGGCTCAAATTGGGCACAACCGTACTAAGAGGACTGCCCATAGCCACCCCGTCAATCTGTTCATAAAAATCATTATTATGCTGAAAGTAGGTCGTCGTGAGGCAGTATCTGAGTAACTCAACAATATCTGCTGGAAAAGTATCCTGCCGGCCGAAGTGGCCGAGCGGTTAAAGGCGCTACAGTCTGGAACCGCACGACCGCTACGGTCGCAGGTTCGAATCCTGCCTCGGGCATGGATGTTTGTGATGTCCTTAGGTTAGTTAGGTTTAAGTTGTTCTAAGTTCGAGGGGACTTATGACCACAGCAGTTGAGTCCCATAGTGCTCAGAGCCATTTGAACCATTTTTTGAAAAGTATCCGCTATACATGAGAACTTCGTTTACTGGCATCATCCTAAACAAGGACACAACATCAAAATTAACAAGGATGTCGCCTTGCCCTCTACACTGTCCATATATTCAGCGTTCCCTCGAGATCCGGTTGGAGCTTGCCATTTTACTTCTGAGGATGCCTCCCGCAGTTGGAGAGGAAACGTTAGGAGTAAGTTTCATACAGGGTGGTCCATTGATCGTGACCGGGCCAAATATCTCACGAAATAAACGTCAAACGAAAAAACTACAAAGAACGAAACTCGTCTAGCTTGAAGGGGGAAACCAGATGGTGCTATGGTTGGCCCACTAGATGGCGCTGCCATAGGTCAAACGGATATCAACTGCGTTTTTTTAAATAGGAACCCCCATTTTTATTGCATATTCGTGTAGTAAAGAAATATGAATGTTTTACCTGGACCACTTTTTTCGTTTTGTGATAGATGGCGCTGTAATAGTCACAAACATATGGCTCGCAATTTTATGCGAACAGTTGGTAACATGTAGGTTTCTTTTAAATTAAAATACAGAACGTAGGTACGTTTGAACATTTTATTTCGGTTGTTCCAATGTGTTACATATACCGTTGTGAACTTATCATTTCTGAGCACGCATGCTGTTACAGCGTGGTTGCCTGTAAATACCACATTAATGCAATAAGTGCTCGAAATTATATCCGTCAACCTCAGTGCATTAGGCAATACGTGTAACGACATTCCTCTCAATAGCGAGTACTTCGCCTTCCATAATGTTCACACATGCATCGACAATGCGCCGACGCATGTGGTCTGGCGTTGTCGTTGGATCACGATAGCAAACATCCTTCAACTTTCCCCACAGAAAGAAATCGGGGACGGCAGATCCGATGAACATGCGGGCCATGGTATAGTGCTTCGACGACCAAACCACCTGTCATGAAATATGCTATTCAATACCGCTTCAACCGCACGCGAGCTATGTGCCTCAGATACATCACGTTTGAAGTACATCGCCATTCTGTCTGCAGTGAAACATCTTGTAGTAACATCGGTAGAATATTACGTAGGAAATCAGCATACATTGCACCATTTAGATTGCCATCGATAAAATGGGGGCCACTTATCCTTCCTTCCGTAATGCCGCGCCATACATTAACCCGCCAAGGTCGCTGATGTTCCACTTGTCGCAGCCAACGTGGAATTCCGTTGCCCAATAGTGCATATTGTGCCGGTTTACGTTACCGCTGTTGGTGAATGACGCTTCGTCCCTAAATAGAAGGCGTGCACAAAATCTGTCATCGTCCGTAATTTCTCTTGTGCCCAGTGGCAGAACTGTACACGACGTTCAATGTCGTCGCCAAGCAATTCCTGGTGCATAGAAATATGGTACGGGTGCAATCGATGTTGATGTAGCATTCTCAGCACCGACGTTTTTGAAATACCCTATTCTAGCTCAATTTGTCTGCTACTGATGTACGGATTAGCCGCGACAGCAGCTAAAACACCTACTGGGACATCATCATTTGTTGCAGGTGGTGGTTAACGTTTCACATGTGGCTGAACACTTCCTGTTTCCTTAAATAACGTAACTATCCGGCTAACGGTCCGAACACTTGGATGATGTCGTCTAGGATACCGAGCAGCATACATATCACACGCCCGTTGGTCATTTTGATCACAATAGCCATACATCAACACGATATCGATCTTTAGCGCAACCCTAGCGCCATCTGGTTTCCCCCTTCAAGCTAGACGAGTTTCGTTCTTTGTAATTTTGTCGTTTGATGCTTATTTCGTGAGATATTCGGCCCGATCACTATCAATGGACCATCCTGTATATCGACCACGCCCTGTTAGCCTGAAACTTTTATGTGATGTCAGGACTAGCCGTGAAAGCTTACACTGTATGAGTTGACATAATAGTATTCTTAGTATCGTACCACGTCACAAACAAATGTTTAGCCTATTGTTGCAGTGGCCCTCTTCTGGGTCTACTGGTATGCTTTAGCCCCACAACCGTGGCCAAAATGTTGGTTTGTCGAGGATAGATTTTTTTAAAATTATGACGCGGTTTGATACTCAGAAAATTATTATGTAGCCTTGTTACGCTGGATGAAGACCGAATTTCGTGCGATTCTAAAGCAGGGAACATCACGGATAAATTCAGTATAGTCAACAAGTAATTTAGTAGCAAGCACTCTCTGTAGTACATGCAAGCACCTGCAACTCTGGGGTGGGGTATCATCGACACTCTTTTTTATCTGAGACATCAGTCTGATTGGTTTGATTTGTCCCGCTACAAATTTCTCTCCATTTCAGGGTAGTACTTGCACCTTACGTCCTCAGTTATTTGCCAGATGTGTTCAAACCTCTGTCTTGCCTCTAGCTCCACGGAGGTTAGTGCCTGATGCCGTAACACATTTCCTATAATCCTGTCCGTTCTTCTTGTCAGTGTTTTCCGTATGTTCTTTTCTTCGCCGATTCTTCGGAGAGCTTGTTCACTTCTTATCAGTCCACCTGATGTTATACATTATTCTGTAGCATCATATCTCGGACGCTTAAATTCTTCTCTGTTCCAGTTTTCCCACCGTCTATGATTCACTACCATAGAATGTTGCGATCCAAACATACATTCTCAGAAATTTCTTCCTCAATTAAGACCTACAGGTATATTTGACATCACTGAACTTCCTGTGGTCATGAACGTCCTCGTTGGCTGTGCAGGTCCTCTTCTTATGTCCTTCCTTCGTTCGTCGTGGGTTATTTAGCAGAATTTCTGAACTTTTTAGTTTGTGACTACCGGTTTCTCGCTTTTCTCATTTCTACTACTTCTTAGTACCTTTTGCCTTTTTCCGATTTACTCTCAGTCCGTATTCTGTACTTGTTAGACTGTTGGTATCATTCAGCGGGACCTGTAATACTTATTTACATTCACTGAGGATAGCAACGCCATAAGGAAACCTTAGCATTGATATCCTGTCAGCCTGAATTTTTAATCCCTCTCTTGGACCTTAATTTTTTTCCATCATCGCTTATTCGATTTATAGACTGAAAGACACCACCCCCGTCTCACAGTTTTTAATCTGAACACTTTGTTCTTGGTCTTACATCCTTAACGTTCGCTCTTGTACATATAGAATAGTAGCGAGCCTAGCAATGTTTTGCGATTGTTAAATATGTATGGACTCGGACATATGTCATAATATTCTCTTCTCCTCTCTCTTCGTCCTCCTCCACCGGTCTTTGCCCATCTTCTCTTCCTCCCCCCTCTTAGTCCATCATGTCCTCCGCCCTCCCCCCTGTCTGTCCACTCCTACCCCATTATCTATCCATCTACTTCTGCCCCCTCTCTCTGCCCATTGCTCTTCACCAGCTCTTTGTCCATCTCCTCCTCCTCCCCCTCTCTCTATCCATTACTTCCTCCGCCCTCTCTCTCTGTCTACCCACCCCTATCCTGCCTCTCTCCATCCCGTCCTTCCAACTCTCTCTGTCCATCTGCTCCTTCCTGCATTCTACTAATCCCCCACATCATCCACCTCCTCTTTCCTACTGTCTCTGACCGTGAGTCTCTTTTATTGTTATGGGAAATTCTAATCCTGTAGCAGTATTCTAATAGCAAGCCGATAACCCACAATTTATTTGTTTTCTGGGAAAAACAACACAGCCCATTTATGCCTTACAAAACAGTGTTTACACTGTCCCTTTTCTCTGTCTCTCACTTCTTATTGTCCCAGTCACTTATTGTCACAGTTACGGTCACAGCACTACGTTTCTCATTGGTGAAACTTTTCTCCGTATTGTCATCACTTATGCGTGTAATTCCAAACAATTAAAATTTCGCGGTTCTAATTAATTTTCTGTTCACTGTCTTATTCACTGTTCTCACGTAGTTTCAGTTCATCTGTGCGACACAAAGCTGTATTTCCACTGTCCCTGACCCCTGTTTCTCACTTGTGATCGTCACAGGCACTGTCTACTATTTCACCGCAAGCGCCTAGGCGGTACAATCCTCAATCGAGGCACCAAATTTAACATAACTGTATTTATCTGCGCAGATATGCCACTGGTAGCTGCGCCTCCAGAGACTCTGTTGCAAAATGGGTGTCTAAAGTTGGCTTTTTTTAAATTATGAGGCCTACACCAAGTTTGCGGTTCACAAAATTGTGTCCTAAATAACCTACTGTAGTGGCCAGATCAAATCTCATATATAATAATTGTAATTTGCTCTCAGTATTTGTTTCTGTCTGTAATTTAGCCCAGCATTACAGAATCTAATATGAATTGAGCTGTAACTGACCTGAATGCAGATTGACTTTGAGTTAAATGCGCAAAGGAAGTAAAATAGTTATCTGGCCCTAACTAAAATTTCCACTTACCTAGCGTCTTGACAACATTATTGCAGATTTCTGAAAAGCACAACAGCAGACAGCAAGAAGGCAGCGGCTAAACTAGATTTCTGTTTCCAAATACATATTCGAACTATTGCATGCGATAATGAGTAATGATATACAGTGCAGTGGGAAGAGTAAGTATTCCTATGAAATGATATTCCAAGACAACGATTTCAGAATGAAATATGTGTTCTAAGCGACTGAGTAATAATTATAGTGATCTTTACGCATATCACTGATCTGAACAACACTAAGCTTAACAAAATGAACAATAATATAATAAGGGTATGACGTTCACAGACAATTTCTATAAAGATCAAACAGCTTAATTAATTAATATGCAAATCCGTGATTCTGGAGAGTGGAGTGATCTTTCTCTGAGCTCTGAGGAATTTAACTAGCTGACAATGAACATTCCTAGCTGCGCAGTGCTGCAGTCTTATCTCATACCTCTTTTATTAAAAAATAATGATATTATTCAAAATTTATATTTCTTTCATTTTTCAATGTAACCATAATACTCATCCTTGCTGTCCTTTCTCCACTTAACAAATACAATCAAAAGTCAACACATACCTACTAAATACGTCCATCAGCTGCCACACTTCAACTAAGAATGTATTTGACTGTGCAGAGAAAAAGCTGTGGCACGACAAGACCAAAGACTGTTTAACAGTAACGTAACTTGCTGTCTCTGTGACGTCCACATCGATGACATACAAAAATCAATATGACATGACCACCTTACATAATTTATGCACACATAACTCGTTAGCCACGTACTATCTCGGTTGATATCTTATAACATGATTGTCGAGCGCAGTAAAGTAACGTTGAAGTAATTAAACACAATTATTATCACGCGGAATGTAAATGGTTAACACAGGCACTGAATAAAGTTCTCAAAGTACAACTGTCATCTCAATAAGAAAACGAAGTACACAGTAAGTATCATTTGCAAATAACGCAGGTCATAGTCGGAATCTACTGTCACAGTTGGCATTTCTTATTACTGAAGTCTTACATATTTCATCAAATTAACTGCAAGTGCACAGCATTGATCAAGAAAGCAGTCCCTTAATCATGTAGATAACTCCTGGATGCGTAATTTAGATAAAAGTTGCACATTGTACGAGTTGTAATTAGTGCTATCTCGTCTGCGGTACATTACTGGACACAGAGCTTGCTCGTTTCATAATTTCCCTCAAGCTAATTAAAATGACTTCCGAAATGTTCTTTTTATGTCTGCAATAATTAGAATTATTGCTCTTTGCTGGAGTTTTACAAATTAGAGGTAAAAGTTTACATTTCTGATTAACTCAGTAGTGAAGGAAGGAGCTTCTGAATGTGAACATTTTGATACAGCAATAATTGCTATTGAATTACGATGTCTAGTTGGCCAAGATATGGAATTCTACTTCAGTAACAAGTTTTTAGTTTAAAATGCTAATTATTTTGGAATTAAATGAGCGCAAAATTAATGACATATGTTCGTCATTATCTGTATATATATATATATATATATATATATATATATATATATATATATATATATATATCAGGAGAGGTAACAACAAATCACTTGGCAAAAGTATTTACTTCCTGCCTGCACTATGCTTCAATCCCACTATCGTGGAACAAGGCTAAGGCTAAGATTATTTTGATACACAAGAAAGGAAGTATTCACAATATTAAAAACTACCGTCCTATCAGCTTGCTCTCAATTTTGTACAAAATTTTTACAAAGATCTTGTTAAATCGAATTAGTTCCACCCTAGACTTAGCCCAACCTATAGAACAAGCTGGATTCCGAAGCAATTTTAGCACTATTGACCACATTCTGACCGTTAGTGAAGTGATAAGCAGAGCGAATGAATACCAACTGCCTCTCTGCATCGCCTTTGTTGACTTTGAAAAGGCATTTGACTCCGTTAGCCATGTAGCTGTCCTCCAAGCTTTGAGTGAGCAAGGAGTGGGAGCAGCATACATTGAAGTGCTCAGGAAAATCTACGAGAATTCTTCAGCTTATGTTAACATCGGCGAATCAACTCAAGAATTCCGCATCATGAGGGGTGTCAAGCAAGGCGATCCCATCTCCCCAAAACTGTTCCCTGCTGTATTGGAAATGGCTATGTCAAAGCTGAGCTGGGAAGGTAAGGGAATCAGAATTAATGGAAGAAGGCTTACCAACTTGAGATTTGCTGATGATATTGCCTTACTGGCCAAAGACTTCGCAGAGCTCCAAAACTTAGTTACAGATCTTGCATCGGAATGTCAGCTGGTTGGCTTGAACTTGAACCTTTCCAAAACAAAAGTAATATCCAACAAATGGGTCCCATCTGGAGATGTGAAAGTCAAGGACAGTCTACTAGAAGAGGTCAGTGAATATGTCTACCTTGGCCAGATTATAAATATGAAGGGAGACATAAGACCAGAAATCTATCGACGCATCAAGCTTGGTTGGCAAGCATTTGGGAAGAATTCAAAAGTATTCAGATCAAAAATGCCAGTAACTCTGAAGAAAGCAGTATTTGATCAATGCATTCTTCCTGTGATGACGTACGGATGCGAGACATGGACACTGAACTCATTCACAAAAGGGAAACTTAGGACAGCACAGAGAGCCATGGAGAGATCAATGCTGGGCTATTCAAGAAAGGACAGGAAAAGGGCAGATGACATCCGGTCTGTGACGAAGGTTAATGACATCTTAGAAAGAGTAGGTTCCTTGAAATGGCAGTGGGCTGGCCACGTCGCAAGAAGAAAAGACAACAGGTGGACGAAGCTAGTACTGGAGTGGAGTCCGAGAGAGCACCGGAGGCCTAGAGGAAGACCACCAGACAGATGGGACAAAGACATCAAGAAGATCGCTGGTAACACCTGGCAGAGAACTGCCCAAGACCGTCCCACTTGGAGAAGACTGCTGAAAGCCTACCTGAATCCACGACTCGAAGAGGCCACATCATCTAATGATTGAATTGGCTGATGATGATGATGATATATATATATATATATATATATATATATATATATATATATATTAGACCTTATAATTTAGTTATTAGGACCCAAGCAGCATATGGATCAGAGTACCTAACATTGAATAACAAAGGCGAATTAAGAGCACTGGAAAAGAGAGAGAAAAGTACTAAGAAAAATTCTAGGTCCTGAAAATATGTGAATTAAAAGGAGAAATGAAGATTTATACAAAAGTACAGAAATGATCACAGATACAATGAGGAAGAAACGGCTAAAATTTTATGGACATTTAAAAAGAATGGAAGAAACACGGATTACAAAGAAGATTTTTAATTACGTTAGTAAGCTGGAAAAAAAACTGTAGGATGGATAGAAGCAGTAAAGAAAGATGCCAACAAAATAGGTCTTACAGAAGAAATAATACGTGGCTGGAATCACTTCAGGCTACTGATATAAAACGCAAACTATGAAGAAGATGAGCCAAAACCTCGACCAAAAGAGTGTGGACAGAAGAGCAGAGACGAGCAGTTGGAGAGAAAATGAAGAAGTACTGGGAAGAAAGGAAGGAAAAGAAACACATTAAGTGTTGAGTTGTATGCGGTCCATAGCTGGCCAAATTCATAAATAAATAAAAAAAATATATACTTGATGCGCTTTATGAGGAAGGCGGTAATGGGGCATATGTTTACAGAGAGACAATGAGAACGAAATATGAAATTAATGGTGTCGGTAATTCGCATGATTTGAGGCAAACTAATTAGTTGATTAAATCTTGATAACCGATGGAATGTAATAAATGCTAAAGTTAGTTAAGAAAAAGCCTGTGTCAATGTTTGAGATTCTTAGATACTGTGCAATTGTCATATAAATAACACTATTGAAGATATTTGCGAAGGAGAAAAAGGAATAAAAATTGCCGGGGAAAAAATGTAACGGCAGGAAAGAATCCACCTGCTTTGTTACACGCTGTAATTATAGAACATCTGAACTACTAAGCTGACAAGATTATATTAGATGAAACTTTAAATTATGATTTTTTTCCTGTTCCCGATGTTAATACAATAATGCCTGTACGTTGTCCCAAACTGTGCTCAAGTTACTTGTGAAAACAACATGAAAATTCTTGCAGTAGTTTTGGAGATTAGCGTGTTCAGACAGACAGACACGGCCGTTTTACAGTTTTATTATTAATATATAGACTCAGGTGTGTTTGATAATTGTTGATACCTGTTCCATATTTAAGTGGCCTTTGGATTGATATTTCGTAGTACTGGCGGGAGCCAGTACCTGGTCAGCTACAGAGGTGGTATCTGGCAGCAAAAGCGGTAAAGTAAACATCCACCGCAACTCCAGACAGCAGAAAATCATGATCCGAATGTATATGTATCTATCTATACCAGAGGGGCACCCATGGGGGCCGCCATCCCCCTCCCCCCCGCTCCCGCCTCCTACTAGCTCTCGGACAAAGGAATTTTTTTTTTCTGAAATCAGGTGTTTTAATTTCAGGAAATCAGGAAATGACTTAAAAGTCGGTAATATATCGGTTTTTAACTGTGTCGTAACTGGAACTTTTCTATGGCTATTTACATGTCGCCATTCATCTTCCTAAATATTAAACATACTGTAGGGTGGAAACTTATCACTACAAACTATCATATCTACATCTACATTTATACTCCGCAAGCCACCCAACGGTGTGTGGCGGAGGGCACTTTGTGTGCCACTGTCATTACCCCCATTTCCTGTTCCAGTCGCGTATGGTTCGCGGGAAGAATGACTGTCGGAAAGCCTCCGTGCGCACGCGAATCTCTCTAACTATACATTAGTGATCTCCTCGGGAGGTATAAGTAGGGGGAAGCAATATATTCGATACCTCATCAAGAAACGCACCCTCTCGAAACCTGGACAGTAAGCTACACCGCGATGCAGAGCGCCTCTCTTGCAGAGTCTGCCTCTTGAGTTTGCTAAACATCCCCGTAACGCTATCACTCTTACCAAGTAACCCTGTGACGAAACGCGCCGCTCTTCTTTGGATCTTCTCTATCTCCTCTGTCAACCCGAACTGGTACAGATCCCACACTGATGAGCAATACTCAAGTATAGGTCGAACGAGTGTTTTGTAAGCCACCTCCTTTGTTGATGGACTACATTTTCCAAGGACTCTCCCAATGAATCTCAACCTGGCACCAGCCTTACCAACAATTAATTTTATATGACCATTCCACTTCAAATCAAATGTTGGGTCTCACACGATCGCTGTTTCCGGAATCCATGTTGATTCTTACAGAGTAGATTCTGGGTTTCCAGAAATCACATGATACACGAGCAAAAACCATTTTCTAAGATTCTACAACAGATCGATGTCAGAGATATGGGCCTATAGTTTTGCGCATGTGCTCGACGACACTTCTTGAAAACTGGAACTACCTGTGCTCTTTCCAATCATTTGGAACCTTCCGTTCCTATAGAGACTTGCGGTACACGGCTGTTAGAAGGGTGCAATTTCTTTCGCGTTGTCTGTGTAGAATCGAATTGGTATTCCGTCAGATCCAGTGGACTTTCGGGTGTTGAGTGATTTCAGTTGCTTTTCTATTCCTTGGACACTTATTCCGATGTTAGCCATTTTTTCCGTTCGTGGGAGGATTTAGAGAAGGAACTGCAGTGCGGTCTTCATATGTAAAACAGCCTTGGAAAAAGGTGTTTAGTATTTCAGCTTTACTCGTGTCATCCTCTGTTTCAATGGCATTATCATCCCGGAGTGTCTGGATATTCTGTTTTGATCCACTTAATGATTTAACGTAAGACCAGAACTTCCTAGGATTTTCTGTCAAGTCGGTACATAGAATTTTAATTTCGAATTCACTGAACGCTTCACGCATAGCCCTCCTTACGCTAACTTTGACATCGTTTAGCTTCTGTTTGTCTGAGAGGTTTTGGCTGCGTTTAAACTTGCAGTGAAGCTCTCTTTGCTTTCGCAGTAGTTTCCTAACTTTGTTGTTGAACCACGGTGGGTTTTCCCGTCCCTCACAGTTTTACTCGGCATGTACCTGTCTAAAACGAATTTTACGATTGCCTTGAACTTTTTCCATTAACAGTCAACATTGTCAGTGTCGGAACAGAAATTTTCGTCTTGATATGTTAGGTAGTCTGACATCTGCCTTCTGTTGTTCCCCTTTTTTATATTCCTATTTACTTCCATATTCAGGGATGCTGCAACGGCATTATGATCACTGATTCCCTGTTTGCGCTTACAGAGTCCAAACGTTCGGGTCTGTTTGTTATCAGCAGGTCCATGATGTTATCTCCACGAGTCGATTCTCAGTGTAATTGCTCGAGTTAGTTTTCGGATAGTGCACTCAGTATAATGTCACTCTCTGCTCTGTCCCTACCACCCGTCATGAATGGTTCAAATGGCTCTGAGCACTATGGGACTCAATATCTTAGGTCATAAGTCCCCTAGAACTTAGAACTACTTAAACCTAACTAACTTAAGGACATCACACACACCCATGCCCGAGGCAGGATTCGAACCTGCGACCGTAGCAGTCCCGCGGTTCCGGACTGCAGCGCCAGAACCGCTAGACCACCGCGGCCGGCACCCGTCATGAAGGCGACCTTGATCTACACATACACATATTTTAAATTAAAGTTCCCAATACCATCAGGAATTACTGTACAGATTTTCATACGGTTTTCAATAATACACAGACTGATTCACGACAAAGTTTTGCGTTTATAATTTATAAATATTCTGTGCAAAGTGGACGAACTGTGGTGAACACAAGTCCTCATCCGGGTTTTTCTGTCCGTATTTGAGGGGGTTAACCTCAGAAACTACTATAGAGATTTTGATACGGTTTTCACTGATAGAGAGACATTCACGGGGAAGATTTGTGTGTATAATTTATCACTGTTACGCAATATAAGTCACTCGGCCTGTGCGAAGCCGGGGCGGGGGTCGCTAATCATACCTAAATTAATCACTGTATCAGCGGTAGGATATGTTGCGCTTGCGCTCACATCTGCCAGATATCTTTGGTAAGCCTCGATTAACCCGCCTGCTCCCAACAGACCCGCCTTTCAGCTGTCCGCTGGCTGACAGCTTCGCTGATGGCTCCTGTTGTATCGCTATCAACAACCGCTCACACGCACGTGCATTGTTAACATGAGAGCACCTGGCGGATAATCTACAGCAATCTCACGCGTCATCGGCAGTCTCCCATTAACAGCAGAACGTAATGCGTCGCCTCCGGGCACCCTTCTCTCTGTTTACCCGTACGCTAGGTTTTAGGGTCTGCTTCGTACATGTGCGGTACAGTGTATGTCTGGAACTCTGTTGTATTGTACCATACCTCAGACAAGATGTGAAATTTAACTGAGATATTCAGCCATGCGTCAAGATCTTTAGTCCCGAAACAAGTTGGCAAAACCTTGACTCGCTCCAGTGCCCATCCTCGCGATATAGTTGGCATACTGATCGGCACAAATAAGAGGCAAATTTCACTTCACACTCATAAAGTCTTCCACTCGTAAATCCATAATGGTAGATGTTAGCTGTGGATTCATCAAAATAATCAGGAAAAATTTAGATACCTTCCGTAATCTGTTGTTGTTGTGTTCTTCAGTCCTGAGACGTTTGATGCAGCTCTCCATGCTACTCTATCCTGTGCAAGTTTCTTCATCTCCCAGTACTTACTGCAACCTACATCCTTCTGAATCTGATTAGTGTTTTCATCTCTTGGTCTCCCACTACGATTTTTACCCACCACGCTGCCCTCCGGTACTAAATTGGTGATCCTTTGATGCCTCAGAACATGTCCTACCAACCGGTCCCTTCTTCTTGTCAAGTTGTGCCACAAACTCCTCCCCAATTCTATTCAGTACCTCCTTATTAGTTGTGTGATCTACCCATCTAATCTTCAGCATTCTTCTGTAGCACCACATTTCAAAAGCTTCTATTTTCTTCTTGTCCAAACTATTTTGTCGTCCATGTTTCACTTCCATACATGGCTACTTTCCATACAAATACTTTCAGAAACAACTCCCTGACAAATCTATACTCGATGTTAACAAATTTCTCTTCTTCAGTAACGATTTCCTTGCAATTGCGAGTCTACGTTCTATATCCTCTCTACTTCAACCATCATCAGTTATTTTGCTCCCCAAATAGCAAAACTCTCATTTCCTAATCTAATTCCCTCAGAATCACCCGACTTAATTCGACTACATTCCCTTATCCTCGTTTTGCTTTTGGTCATCTTATATCCTCTTTTGAAGACACTGTCCATTCCGTTCAACTGCTCTTCCAAGTCCTTTGCTGTCTCTGACAGAATTACAATGTCATCGGCGAACCTCAAAGTTTTTATTTCTTCTCCATGGACTTTAATACCTACTCCGAATTTTTCTGTTGTTTCCTTTACTGCTTGCTCTATATACAGATTGAGTAACATCGTGGAGAGGCTACAACCCTGTCTCAGTCCCTTCCCAACCACTGCTACTTTCCACCTTTTATTTCCCTGTCCCCTTGACCACCTGCTTCATCACACGCTGTCTCTCTTCCACGTCACACACTCCACCTCTTCCACTGCCACCCCGCGGCCTCTTCCTTTTCCTCCTGCCTACTGCCCTTCTGCAGCTCACCATCCTAGCCATTCTCTATTTCAATCTCCTCCTCCCCTTCTTCTCTGCCCATCTCCTCCTCGCCCTCTCTCTGTCTAAATCTACCTACATCTACATGCAAACTCCGAAAGCCACTGTGTTGTGCGTGGCAGGAGTAGCCTATACCACCACTACTCATCTCGTTTTCTGTTCAACCTGCAAACAGGGTGAGGGTAAAATGACTGTGTTTATACCTCAATAATATCCCTAATTTGTCTAATCTTATCTCCATCGTCGTTAAGCCAAATGTACGTTGGCGGCAGTACAACTGCTCTGCAGTCAGTTTCAAACGCCAGTTCTCTAAATTTTCTCATTAGGATTCCTATAAAAGAACGTCGCCTTACCTCCGGTGATTTCCAACTGAGTTCCCGAAGCATCTCGGTAATATCTGTGTGTTGTACGAACGTACGGGCAACAAATCTAGCAGCCCACCTCTGAATTGCTTCGACTTCTTCCTTTAATCCGACCTTATGTGGGCGCATAACTCTAGAGCAATACTCAATAATGGGTCGCACTAGTTTCCTACCTGCGGTCTCTTTTACACATGAACCACACTTTCCTATAATTCTGCCAATAAACCGCACTCGACCATTCCATTTCCTATTGCTTTGTAACATCACACATGGCTATTTAATCTACGAGACTGTGTCAGGCAGCACGCTACAAATACAGTACGCGAACCTTACGGGTTTGTTTTTCCCGCTCATTTGCATTAACTTGCATTTTTCTGCAGTCAGAGCTAGCTGTCTTTCAACACACCAACTGGAAGTGTAGTGTAAGTTATCTTGTATCTCTCTACAGTCGTGCAGCGACCATATCTTCCCATCAGCACACAGCCGCCGACTCCTGCTAAACTTGTTTCCCGATCATTTATGTATACAGAAAATAATGTCGGTCCTATCACACTTCCGTGGGACACTCTAGACGATACCTATGTCTCTGATGAACACTCTTCTAACTACTCACATAACTTAAGAACTATTTCGTATGCTTCTACCTTCGTTAACAGTCGGCAGTCTGGCAGCGTGTCCAATGCTTTACGTGAAACAAGGAATGTGGAGTCCGCCTGTTGCCCTTTACCCATGGTTCGGCAGGATCTCATGTGAGAAAAAGGCAAGCCGAGTTTCGCTTGAGCAATGTTTTCTGGAACCGTGCTGGTATTTTGGACAAAAGATTTTTCCTCTCGTGGAAATTTATTATGTTCGAAATGAGAATATATTGGTCTGATGCAAACCGATGTTAAAGATACTACTCTGCAATTTTGTAGGTCGTTTTTTGCTTTTCTTTATACAGGATTCACCTGCGTTTTTTTTTTCCAATCGCTTGGGACTTAGGACTGGGCGAGAGATTCACGACTAATTCAAGCTAAGAAAGTGGTCAATGTTGTAAATTACTCTTTGTAAAACCGAATTAGGATTCCATCAGAATGTGGCGGATTATTTGCTTTCAACTCTTTCAGTTGTTTCTATAACCAGCGATTTTTATTGCTATTTCCTCCATACGGGAGTCTGTGCGGCCGGCCGCGGTGGTCTAGCGGTTCAGACGCTGCAGTCCGGAACCGCGGGACTGCTACGGTCGCAGGTTCGAATCCTGCCTCGGGCATGGGTGTGTGTGATGTCCTTAGGTTAGTTAGGTTTAAGTAGTTCTAAGTTCTAGGGGACTTATGACCTAAGATGTTGAGTCCCATAGTGCTTAGAGCCATTTGAACCATTTTGGAGTCTGTGCGACGGTAAAACAGCTGTATGTTTGTCCGATACTCAAGCGTGACCGATTTCTTAAATCCGAAATTGAAACCTTGGGCTTCACTTTTAATGTCTTTTACTGCCACATCAGATTCGTCAACGAGTGGCTCAATAGAAGGCTTAGACCTACTTCGCTATTTTACGTAGGACGACAATTTTCTCGGCAAAGATCTATTGCTATGGTATGACGGTGGTAGTAGTTGCAAGCTTCACGCATCGATCGTTTTCAGGACGCACAAATTTCTATTGACATTTGCGCGTTCTCTTTTGAACCGAGAGTGCAACAGCCTTTGCTTACTCAGCATTTTTCGATTTTCATTGTTAAGCCTCTGTGCGTTTTTCCATCCTTAATCCACTTATTTGGCACATAATTTCTCCAGAGTATGATTTAAAATCCGCGTAAACTTTGTCCATAATTTCTCTACTTCTATCGCGCTGGAACTAAATGAGTCAGTTCATTGCCTAAGTGTGTTTCGAACAACTGTCTATCCGTTCTTTCTAGCAGAAATATTCTGCTACCCTTCATGATTGATTTATTAACTTTAGTAACCAAAGTCACTGCGATAGCATCATTGTCACAAATCCCTGTATCTGTACTGACACTGTCGAAAGGCTCAGGCCTGTTTGTAGCTGTAAGGCCTAAAATATTTCCAGTTCCTGTGGGCTATCGAACTAGCTGCTCAAGACAGTTTTCAGGAAACGTCTTTCAAAGAACTTCACAAGACTGTCTGTCCCCCTTGCAATGAATCCGTAGACATCCAAGTGTATACTCGGTAAGTTAAAGTCACCTCCAACTCATACTGCAAGATCTGTGTATTTCCACACAAATGACCATAGACTGTCAATAAATCTACGACCTTGCATCTCATCTTCCTGCTCTCTACGTCCAACTCATCCATCTCTCCCTCTTAATGATTGTCTTTCTCCTCTTCCTGCTCCCTACGTCCATATTCCCGATTCTGGAGCCCCCTCTTTCTGTCCATATCCTCCTTCCCCTCTCTCTGCTCCTCCTTCCCCTCTCTCTGTCCATCTCATCTTTTCCCCACTGTCTATCTTCTCTTGCCCCTCTCTCTGTCTATCTCCTACTTCATCCTCTTTCTATATACCTCTTCCCCTCTCTCTCTGTCCATCCTTTATCCATTTGATCTCTCTGCTTTCTCAATCTCTCCCGTCTTGTCTGTGTCCACCACATCCATCTCTCCCTCTCTGCCCATCTCCACCATTCCCTCTCTTCATCTACCTCCTCCACCCTCCACTCCCTGCCAATCTCCTCCTGCCCCTTTCCCTATCCACCTCCTCCTCCTTCTCTCTATCAATTTGCTCCTCCCCATCTATCCATATCATTATTCCCCCTCTGTTGATCTCCTCTTCCCTTCTCTAATTCCATCTCCTCCTTCCTCCCTCTCTGTCCATCTGCTCCTCGCCATCTCCCTTTTCATCTCCTCCTCTTTCCATCTTCCCACATCCCTCTCATTGTTCGTCTCTTCCTCTTTCCTTTCTCTGTCCATTTCATCCTCTCCCTCTCTTCATTTCCTCTCATGCTTTCCTGTTCCTACCTCTGTCTCTCTCCATCTCCTTCTCTTTGCTTTCCCTGTTCATCTCCTCCTCTCATATCTCTGTCTATATCCTCTTCCACTATTTCTATCCAACTCTTCCTCCACCTCTCCATGCCTATCTCCCTCTTACCCCTCGTTGTCTGTCCATCTCCTTTCTTCCCTCTCCTTGTTGCCACACTCGCCCCAATAGGAGTTTAGTGAAGCCTACCCCTACAGTATTTGTTTCCAGATTGTAACTAATATGTATCCCAAATTTGATTGTAATCAATCCAGGGACTAGGACGAGATGTGGAAAAAACATACACACATCAAGAAAAGTCGTCCATCATATCGGTTCCGAGAGTTGCCAACTTGTACAGAAAATTGTGATTGAGATGAGCATAAATATCATTTCCGGCCTTTCTTGTGCGCATGAAAACCACACATTGCATGTTGTACCACCATACAGCTAGACATTCAGAGGTGGTGGTCCAGATTGCTGTACACACCGGTTCCTCTAATACCCATCTGCATGTCCTCTTACATTGATGCATGCCTGTATTCGTCGTGGCATACTATCCACAAGTTCATCAAGGCATTGTTGGTCCAGATTATCCCACTCCTCAACGGCGATTCGGCGTAGATCCTTCAGAGTGGTTGGTGGGTCACGTCGTCCATAAACAGTCCTTTTCCAATCTATCCCAGGCATGTTCGATAGCGTTAATGTCTGGAGAACATACAGAACATACTGGCCACTCTAGTCGAGCGCTGTCGTTATCCTGAAGGAAATCATTCACAAAATGTACACGATGGGGGCGCAAATTGTCGTCCATTAAAACATATGCCTCGTCAATATGCTGCCGATGTAGTTGCACTACGTATCGTTACGGCGCCTTCCATGACCACCAGCGGCATACGTCGGCCTCACTAAATGCCAGCCCAAAACAGCAGGGAACCTCCACGTTGCTGCATTCACTGGACGGGGTTGCCTCCAAACTCGTCTCCAACGGTTATCCGGTTGAAGCTATATGCGACACTCATCGGTGAAGAGAACGCGATGCCTATTCTGAGCGGTCCATTCGGCATGCTGTTGGGCCCATTTGTACCACGCTGCAGGGTGTCGTGGTTGCAAAGATGGACCTCGCCATGGACGTAAGGAGTGAAGTTGCGCATCATGCAGCCTCCTGCGCACAATTTGAATCGTAACACGACGTCCTGTGGCTGCACGAAAAGCATTATTCAACATGGTGGCGTTGGTGTGAGGGTTCCTCCGAGCCATAAGCAGTCATCCATTG
This sequence comes from Schistocerca cancellata, assembly GCF_023864275.1. Taxonomy (NCBI): domain Eukaryota; kingdom Metazoa; phylum Arthropoda; class Insecta; order Orthoptera; family Acrididae; genus Schistocerca; species Schistocerca cancellata. The sequence goes on along the minus strand of NW_026046729.1, from coordinate 22,423,138 downwards.
CAGTAGTAGCCCTTGGGCGCCCTGAGCGAGGTATGTCATCGACAGTTCCTGTCTTTCTGTATCTCTTCCATGTTCGAACAACATCGCTTTGGTTCATTCCGAGATTCCTGGACACTCCCCTTGTTGAGAGTTCATCCTGGCACAAAGTAACAATGTGGACGCGATCGAACCGCGGTATTATTGATCGTCTAGGCATGGTTGAACTACAGACAACACAAGCCGTGTACCTCCCTCCTGGTGGAATGACTGAAGTGTTCGGCTGTCGGATCCCTTCCGTCTAATAGGCGCTGCTCATGCGTTGTTGTTGACATCTTTGGGCCGGGTTAGTGACATCTCTGAACAGTCAAAGGGACCTTGTCTATAGTACAATATCCAAAGTCAACGTCTATCTTCAGTAGTTCTGGAAACCAGGGTGATGCAAAACTTCATTTTGTTGTGTGTACATACTTACATACAGGGCTATTACAAATGATTGAAGTGATTTCATAAATTCACTGTAGCTCCATTCATTGACATATGGTCACGACACACTACAGATACGTAGAAAAACTCATGAAGTTTTGTTCGGCTGAAGCCGCACTTCAGGTTTCTGCCGTCAGAGCGCTCGAGAGCGCCGTGAGACAAAATGGCGACAGGAGCCGAGAAAGCGTATGTCGTGCTTCAAATGCACTCACATCAGTCAGTCATAACAGTGCAACGACACTTCAGGACGAAGTTCAACAAAGATCCACCAACTGCTAACTCCATTCGGCGATGGTATGCGCGGTTTAAAGCTTCTGGATGCGTCTGTAAGGGGAAATCAACGGGTCGGCCTGCAGTGAGCGAAGAAACGGTAGAACGCGTGCGGGCCAGTTTCACGTGTAGCCCGCGGAAAATTGGCTCATGCCAGAACTGGAGACCGACAGCGCCAACTTCATCTTTCAACAGGATGGTGCTTCACCGCACTTCCATCATGATGTTCGGCATTTCTTAAACAGGAGATTGGAAAACCGATGGATCGGTCGTGGTGGAGATCATGATCAGCAATTCATGTCATGGCCTCCACGCCTTCCCGACTTAATCCCATGCGATTTCTTTCTGTGGGGTTATGTGAAAGATTCAGTGTTTAAACCTCCTCTACCAAGAAACGTGTCAGAACTGCGAGCTCACATCAACGATGCTTTCGAACTCATTTATGGGGACATGCTGTGCCGAGTGTGGGAGGAACTTGATTATCGGCTTGATGTCTGCCGAATCACTAAAGGGGCACATATCGAACATTTGTGAATGCCTAAAAAAACATTTTGAGTTTTTGTATGTGTGTGTGCAAAGCATTGTGAAAATATCTCAAATAATAAAGTTATTGTAGAGCTGTGAAATCGCTTCAATCATTTGTAATAACCCTGTACGTTCATCCATTTTTATAATTCATGTATATATTGTGTGATAGTGTGTGTGGGCGAGATGTACAATGCAGCAGTGAAATATTGATGCGATGTCTACCTTGAATGCTGGGTTGCCAAATTTATCCTATAGAGCTCTGTGCTAACAACATCGCTGTTCTTCCAAATTTTCTGACCTTCTGTAAGAACATTGCAACCTGTTACATTTTGGGCGAAACAGTTATAGTGCAGATTCATGACGCTGACATATAATAGACTGAATGTGAAAGATATGATAATCAGTAATGCCACAATAGTTTCCCTTAATAGTTACAAACTGAATTTTTCTATAACTAAGAAACATGATACAACTGTTGTTGTGTACATTATTTGACTTGCGTGTGTACTAAGACTGGTAGTAATAAATTGCTTTGTGTAACATTAATTGGATTACCCGTCCGTGCTTGGCAGAACATGTCGAGAACACGAGAAATGTGATCACTTCCAAGATACTGTGTACCTGGTTTGCAGAATATCAAGTAAGTATTTCCAGTTTTTATTACCCTGTCTGACTTTTTGGTAATAGGTTTGTCAGTGGGCATGAGACTTTTGACTCCTCCGTTACCTGTGCCTTGTTGTTCTTAGGCTAAGGGAAGACTTGTACAGCTTATTATCAGTTGATAACAACGTTAAAATAAAATAATAGTCCATGTTGTTGTTGCGGTCTTCAGTCCTGAGACTGGTTTGATGCAGCTCCCCATGCTATTCTATCCTGTGCAAGCTTCTTCATCTCCCAGTACCTACTGCAACCTACATCCTTCTGAATCTGCTTAGTGTATTCATCTGGTGGTCTCCCTCTACGATTTTTGCCCTTATCACTGCCCACCAATACTAAATTGATGATCTCTTGATGCCTCAGAACATGACCTACCAACCGATTCCTTCTTCTAGTCAAGTTGTGCCACAAACTTCTCCCCAATCCTATTCAATACCTCCTCATTAGTTATGTAATCTACCCATCTAATCTTCAGCATTCTTCTGTAGCACCACATTTCGAAAGCTTCTATACTCTTTTTGTCCAAACTCTTTATCGTCCATGTTTCACTTCCATACATGGCTACACTCCATACAAATACTTTCAGAAATGACTTCCTGACACTTAAATCTATACTCGGTGTTAACAAATTTCTCTTCTTCAGAAACGCTTTCCGTGCCATTGCCAGTCTACATTTTATATCCTCTCTACTTCGACCATCATCACTTATTTTGCTCCCCAAAACTCCTTTACTACTTTAAGTGTCTTATTTCCTAATCTAATTCTCTCAGCATCACCCGACTTAATTCGACTACATTCCATTATTCTCGTTTTGTTTTTGTTGATGTTCATCTTATATCCTCCCTTCAAGATACCATCCATTCCGTTCAACTGATCTTCCAAGTCCTTTGCTGTCTCTGACAGAATTACAATGTCATCGGCGAACCTCAAAATTTAATTTCTTCTCCATGGATTTTAATACCTACTCCGAATTTTTCTTTTGTTTCCTTCACTGCTTGCTCAATATACAGATTGAATAACATCGGGGAAAGGCTACAACCCTGTTTCACTCCCCTACCAACCACCGCTTCCCTTTCATGTCCCTCGACTCTTATAACTGCCATCTGCGCCGGCCGCGGTGGTCTAGTGGTTCTAGGCGCGCAGTCCGGAACTGCGGGACTGCTACGGTCGCAGGTTCGAATACTGCCTCGGGCATCGATGTGTGTGCTGTCCTTAGGTTAGTTAGGTTTAAGTAGTTCTAAGTTCTAGGGGACTGATGACCACAGAAGTTAAGTCCCATAGTGCTCAGAGCCATTTGAACCATTTTGAACTGCCATCTGCTTTCTGTACAAATTGTAAATAGCCTTTCGCTCCCTGCATTTTATCCCTGCCACCTTCAGAATTTGAAAGTATTCCAGTCAACGTTGTCGAAAGCTTTCTCTAAGTCTGCAAATGCTAGAAACGTAGGTTTGCCTTTCCTTAATCTATTTTTTAAGATAATTCGTAGGGTCAGTATTGCCTCACATTTTTCAATATTTCTACGGAATCCAAACTGATCTTCCCCGAGGTCGGCTTCTACTAGTATTTCCATTCGTCTGTAAAGAATTAGCGTTAGTATTTTGCAGCTGTGGCTTAAAACTGATTGTTCGGTAATTTTCAAATCTGTCAACACCTGCTTTCTTTGGGATTGGAATTCTTCTTGAAGTCTGTGGGTATTTCGCCTGTATCATACATCTTGCTCATCAGATGGTAGAGTTTTGTCAGGACTGGCTCTCCCAAGGTCGTCAGTAGTTGTAATGGAATTTTGTCTACTCCCGGGGCCTTGTTTCGGCTTAGGTCTTTCAGTGCTATGACAAACTCTTCACGCAGTATCATATATCCCATTTCATCTTCATCTACATCGTCTTCTAATTGCATAATATTGTGCTCAAGTACATCGGCCTTGTGTAGACCCTCTATATACTCTTTCCACCTTTCTGCTTTCCCTTCTTTGCTTAGAACTGGGTTTCCATCTGAGCCCTGGATATTCATACAAGTGGTTCTCATTTCTAAAAAGGGCTCTATAATTTTCCTGTAGCCAGTATCTATCTTACCCCTAGTGAGATAAGCCTCTACATCCTTACATTTCTCCTCTAGCCATCGCTGCTTAGCCATTTTGCACTTCCTGTCGATCTAATTTTTGAGACGTTTCTATTGCTTTTTACCTGCTTCATTTACCGTATTTTTTTATTTTCTCCTTTCATCAATTAAATTCAATATTTCTTGTGTTACACAAGGATTTCTACTAGCCCTCGTCTTTTTACCTACTTGATCCTCTGCTGCCTTCACTACTTCATCCCTCAAAGCTACCCATTCTTCTTGTACTGTATTTCTTTCTCACATTCCTGTCAACTGTTCCCTTATGCTCTCCCTGAAACTCTGTACAACCTCTGATTTAGTCAGTTTGTCCAGATCCCATCTCCTTAAATTCCCACCTTTTTGCAGTTTCTTCAGTTTTAATCTAAAGTTCATAACCGGTAGATTGTGGTCAGAGTCCACATCTGTACCTGGAAATGTCTTACAATTTAAAACGGGGTTCCTAAATCTCTGTCTCACCATTATATAATCTCTCTGAAACCTGTCAGAATCTCCAGGCTTCTTCCATGTATAGAGCCTTCCTTTATGATTCTTGAACCAAGTGTTAGCTATGACTAAGTTGTGGTCTGTGCAACATTCTACCGGGCGGCTTCCTCTTAGATTTCTTATCCCCAATCCATATTCACGTTGTACGTTTCCTTCTCTCCCTTTTCCTACTACCGAATTCCAGTCAACCATGACTATTAAATTTGCGTCTCTCTTCACTATCTGAATAATTTCTTTGATTTCATCATACATTTCTTCAATTTCTGCGTCATCTGCAGAGGTAGTTGGCATATAAACTTGTACTACTGTAGTAGGCGTGGGCTTCGTGTCTATCTTGGCCACAATAATGCGATCACTATGCTGTTTGTTGTACCTTACCCGCACTCCTATTTTTTTTATTCATTATTAAACCTACTCCTGCATTACCCCTATTTGATTTTGTATTTATAATCCTGTAATCGCCTGACCAAAATTCTTGTTCGTCCTGCCACCGAACGTCACTAATTCCCACTATATCTAACTTTGACCTATCCATTTCACTTTTTAAATTTTCTAACCTACCTGCCCGATTAAGGGATCTGACATTCCACGCTCCGATCCGTAGAATGCCAGTTTTCTTTCTCCTGATAACGACGTCCTCTTGAGTAGTCCCCGCCCGGAGATCCGAATGGGGGACTATTTTACCTCCGGAATATTTTACCCAAGAGGACGCCATTATCATTTAACCATACAGTAAAGCTGCAAGCCGTCGGGAAAAATGACGGCTGTAGTTTCCCCTTGCTTTCAGCCGTTCGCAGTACTATCACAGCAAGGCAGTTTTGGTTAATGTTACAAGGCCAGATCAGTCAATCATCCAGACTGTTGCCCCTGCAACTACTGAAAAAGCTGCTACCCCTCTTCAGGAACCACACGTTTGTCTGGCCTCTCAACAGATACCCCTCCGTTGTGGTTGCACCTACGGTACGGCTATCTGTTTGCTGAGGCACGCAAGCCTCCCCACCAACAGCAAGGTCCATGGTTCACGGGGGGAGACTAACCTTATTTTATTTAACTAACCTTATTTTATTGAATTTCGTAGTGCTTCAGAAACAAATTTCACTAATAATTTCAGTCACTAAATTAATTTTCAGTTTTCCGGTTTTATTAATTCTTTTGCTAAATTCAGTCAGAATTTAGCGAAATTTATTACTTCCGACAAACATTCAGTTTTCACACTACACGTGTCAACCTTCAGTTGCCACGCTTTTAGTGCTAATTATATGTGCATTAATCTTCCATTTTCAGTTATTATAGTAGTTGTCCATAGGACTGGCGACCGTAATTTTTCCCAAATCTCAAATATCTAATTAACGCCAATTAATTGTTAACGTAACGACCGCGCAGTTACTTTCTTTATTAATTTTACCCTTTTCTCAAAATTAATTTCCACCAATTTCATTTGCATTTTTCCTTTCACTTAGATGTAACCCTTTCCTCCCTCTTTACCGACAAATTAACTTCGGTGAAGATTGCTTTTCCCAAATTTCCATTAGGTGCACGCGGTTTAATTTTTCACTGTCATTAAGGTCGATAAGTGAGGGGTAGGTTACACAGTCATTTTTCCCTCGTTCTGTTTGGGAGTGGGACAGGGAGAGAAGATGCTAGTTGTGGTACGAGGTACCCTCCGCCACGCACCATAGGAAACTAAAACCGGAATCTCTTCTTTATTCAGTATCCTATACGACGCGCAGTAAGTCGTAATTGTAAATAAATCCCTGTGTCTTGCCGCTTTGGTTATTTTTGCGTTAATGCCACGGAGTAGTTACTGACGCAATGCCTAGTCGATTCAAATCCATGGCACGCCACGACATAAAACTATAGGGAGAAAACTTCAAAAACTAAATGTCACCAGAAATCCTAATTTGCAAGTCAGCCACGTTAACCGCAAGAAGTCAGTTCAGACTTCCCCTTCTTTAGCTCTCTGTGTGGAGTCTACACACATACGCTTTTCTGCATCGTTACCCTATTCTGACTTATACTTTGTGTCTCTCTCTGTCTGTCTGTCTCTCTCTCTCTCTCTCACTCTCTGTCACACACACAGTCTCTCTCTCTCTCTCTCTCTCTCTCTCTCTCTCTCACACACACACACACACAATATATATTTAGGCACAAGTAGCATATAGTAATGTGCCCTGACATCTTACTGTGCTGTTTTGCGCAAAGGAATTGTAGTTACGAGTTGTCATTGTCTTCTCCGTTACACCGTTTCACAATTATGTCGAAACTGCTGAAACTAAATGTTCCATATCATCTATAGATAACCGAGTTTTACGTGATTTCAGTACATTAAATTTCATGATTTTAAACAAACATAAGACCTAGTCGATTATGGTTAACAAACCTGTTTCTACATTAAAAAATCGAGGAAAAAATGACCGTTAGTCTTTATGATGCTATGAAATCCACAGCAACGCAGATGAATGAACATGGCATGATACTGCAGAACGCTTTTAGTAGCGAGAGTGCAGCGAAATGAGCATGCAAAAGCTCCACACTTCGATGACTGTTCTGAATTTGAAATACTGTGCACGTAATTCTGTTTAGCGTTAATGTTATTTTCTTTCCGAGCCTACCAACACAACGAATTTCCGCTGCCAATGTGACGCTGCAGCGGCAAGGAAAATGTATTAACGGTTACAGGACGACATATGTTTCATAGTTGGTACTGGAAGAGTGAATGATTAATTCATATTCAATACACTGACTCTAAGTGAGAAATATACTTACGCAGTGTCATTACGTATCTATAGACATGAAAGCGTGTGTGCAGAAGGATTGAATTGTATTTTTGCTAAGGCAGGTGAATGTAATAACGCTTTATCAATTCACTGCTGACAAAAGTATAACCTGGTAAGTACCAATGGTGTCTTGATGTAAGACTGCAGCAGAACTAATGGAACTTTTCGTTAAGTTTCATGGGACGTAATATCAGTTGAAAAATAAAGAAACAGACTTTTCGTGATGTTCTGCAATCCTCTCCTTATTTTGTTGTGACAAATGGGTTTTCACTTTGTTAGGTTATCATCAGGGGAAATTGAGTGCCCTATATACTCCACGAAATCCACAGCGCCGCAGATGAATCAACATGGTATGATACTGCAGAATGCCCAGTCAGTTATATAAATTGATTTTTAACTGAAGACATTGAAAAATTCAGGAAATTACATATTCGATCAAAAAGTTATATTTCCAACTTGTTTTTCTAATAGGGGTACATCCAACAATACCACACTCGCGCTGCCACTATACGAGTACATAGTGACGGGTTAGGGAGGCAACCTTGGTATCTTCAATGGGAACCCAAAGTTTGTATTGCAAATTACGATTGTAAATACGTTTTGTCTGGAACATTTTCTTCGTTTCGCCGCAGATGACGCTGTAATCGTAGGAACAGAAATGGGAAGATAATCATAATTTACGACATGCTACTCAATGGCCTTTGAGTATACAATGGCACGTGGGACCCCACGTCCATGCTGTGAGGGTAGGACAGGTCGTATTTCATAACTTTTACACTACCGGCCATTAAAATTGCTACACCACGAAGATGACGTGCTACAGACGCGAAATTTAACCGACAGGAAGAAGATGCTGTGATACGAAAATGATTAGTTTTTCAGAGCATTCACACAAGGTTGGCGCCAGTGGCGACACATACAACGTGCTGGCATGAGAAAAGTTTCCAACCGATTTCTCATACACAAACAACAGTTGACCGGCGTTGCCTGGGGAAGCGTTGCAGTGATGCCTCGTGTAAGGAGGAGAAATTCGTACCTTCACGTTTCCGACTTTGATAAAGGTCGGATTGTAGCCTATCGCGGTCGCGGTTTATCGTATCGGGAGATTGCTGCTCACATTCGTCGAGATCCAATGACTGTTAGTAGAATATAGAATCGGTGGGTTCAAGAGGGAAATACGAAACGCCGTGTCGGATCTCAACGGCCTCGTATCATTGGCAGTCGAGATGACAGCCATCTTATCCGCATGGCCGTAAGGGATCGTGCAGCCACGTCTCGATCCCTGAGTCAACAGACGGGGACGTTTGCAAGACAACAACCATCTGCACGAACAGTACGACGACGCTTGAAGCAGCATGGACTATCAGCTCGGAGACCATGGCTGCGGTTACCCTTGACGCTGCATCACAGACAGGAGCGCCTGCAATGGTGTACTCAACGACGAACCTGGGCGCAAGAATGGCAAAACGTCATTTTTTCGGATGAATCCAGGTTCTGTTTAGAGCATAATGATGGTCGCATCCGTGTTTGGCGACATGGCGGTGAACGCAATACTGGAAGCGTGTATTCGTCATCGCCATATTGGCTATCCCCAGGCGCGATGGTATGGGGTGCCATTGGTTACCCGTCTCAGTCGCCTCTTGTTCGCATTGACGCCACTTTGAAACGTGGACGTTACGTTTCAGATGTGTTACGACCCGTGACTCTACTGTTGTGGTTGGTAGGAGAGCCAATACCGTGTTACTACAGGAGGCCGAAAGGCACGCGTTTTAGCTCACGCAGGCTGGCGTGAGGTCCGGAACAGGACAAGGAAATTAGAATTTAGAAAAACGGACGTAGCTGGTGGAATACTTAACTTTAATCCATTAATGCTGAACGTCGCTCCTGACGGTACATGATTCACAATATCAATTTAACTGGTAATGGCGCCTTGCTAGGTCGTAGAAAATGACGTAGCTGAAGGCTATGCTAAACTATCGTCTCGGCAAATGAGGGCGTATTTTGTCAGTGAACCATCGCAATCAAAGTCGGTTGTACAAATGGGCGAGTGCTAGGAAGTCTCTCTAGACCTGCCGTGTGGCGGCGCTCGGTCTACAATCACTGATAGTGGCGACACACGGGGCCGACGTATACTACCGGACCGCGGCCGATTTACAGGCTCCACCTAGGAAGTGTGGTGTCTGGCGGTGACACCACACTACCCTTCATTCGATCCCTGCGAAACCCTACATTTCAGCAGGATTATGCACGACCGCATGTTGCAGATCCTGTACGGGCCTTTCTGGATGCAGAAAATGTTCGACTGCTGCCCTGGCCAGCACATTCTACAGATCCCTCACGAATCGAAAACGTCTGGTCAATGGCGGCCGAGCAACTGGCTCGTCACAATACGCCACTCACTACTCTTGATGAACTGTGGTATCGTGTTGAAGCTTCATGGTCCGCTGTACCTGTAGACGGCATCCGAGCTCTGTTTGACTCAATGCCCAGGCGTATCAAACCATTGTTACGGCCAGAGGTGGTTGTTCTGGGCACTCATTTCTCAGGACCAATGCACCCAAATTGCGTGAAAATGTAATTAAATGTCAGTTCTAGTATAATATATGTCCTATGAATACCCGTTTATCATCTGCATTTCTTCTTGGTGTAGCAATTTTAATGGCTAGTAATGTAATCGTAAACCCAATTCGAAACGTTGCATTTCTACGATATATCGAACAGGGGACTACTCGACGCGCCACCGTGGCCGTGTAGCGAACTGCGACGTATTGTAAGAGGTGTTACACTGCGACCACACCTGACGTATCGTGCAACGTAGAACAGATAGCAGTTCCCAACATTGCAATACGTAAGCACTGTTTGTTGCCTGCACTCGTACCTATCATTTGGAGAACAAACGAGCAGGTGGACAATGAATGTTGCAACGGCAGAGGAAAAAACTGAAATGATCTTCGTTTGGGGAGAATGTAAGAGAAATATTGAGGCAGCGTTTGCCTTGTATACTGAGCGTTTTCTCGAGTAACCTAGTTCTCGTTAGTTCTTTTACAAGGTTTTGAACGTCTTTATGTCCGACCCGCAAAAGAAAACGAAGCAAACGTATTACATGAGAAGCTAATGCAATAGCTGTACTATCCGCAGTGCACCACAACCCACAGATAAGTGCCAGGAAATTGCATAGTGATTGCGGTATGTCCGTGGGTAGTGTTGTCACAATGCTGTATCCTTGTAAGTATCATTCATAGCACGTGTCACTACATCAAGAATTTCATGGCGCCGATTTCCGTAACTGTTTAGTGTTTTTTGAATGGGCACATCAACAAATGCAAACGATACCCACATTCTTTGCCGAGATACTATTCTCTGGTGAGTAGCGTGGGTAGCGTTAATCGGCATGACACGCATTACTGGAGAGTAGACAATCTCCTCTGGTTACGGCAAGTTTGTTCAAATGGTTCAAATGGCTCTGAGCACTATGGGACTTAACATCTGTGGTCATCAGTCCCCTAGAACTTCGAACTACTTAAACCTAACGAACCTAAGGACATCACACACACCCATGCCCGAGGCAGGATTCGAACCTGCGACCGTAGCAGTCGCGCGGTTCCGGACTGAGCGCCTAGAACCGCTAGACCACTGCGGTACGGAAAGTTGACCATGACGGTCTTGGACGGTTAATGTATGGTATGACATCATGGGGAACAAACACATTATTCAATATTTTATCGATGGCACGTTGAGTGGATGGAAATGCGGAACGTTTTTAGAACAGAAACTACGTGCGCTACTGCAGGATGTTGCCGTGGACATTCGACAGCGTATGTTATTTAAGCATGATTGTTGACAAGGGCATTACTCAATTGAAGAACATCAGATATTAGACTGCCTCCACACGGGTCGGTGGATCGGCAGAGTTGGTCCTATTAATTGGCCCACTAGGTGTACGGATTTGACGTCGCCGGATTTCTTTCTGTGGGGATATTTAAAAGATAGTGTACCTGTACCAGCAAGTAATAATAATAATAATAATAATAATAATGTCGTGTGACGAGTGCCTCCAGTTCGCCTGGTGCAAGTCTTTCGATTTGACGCCACTTCGGCGACTTGCGCGTCGATGGGAATGAAATGAAGATGATTAGGACAACACAACACCCAGTCCCTGAGCGGAGAAAATCACCGAGCCAGCCGGGGATCGAACCCAGGCCCTTTGGATTGACTTTCCGTCACGCTGACCACATTATTATTACTATTATTATTATTATTATTATTATTATTAATTTTACTCTCATTTTGTTCGCTTTTGTTCGTTGCATCTGCTCGGGGCGGACGTCGTAAGACATCCATTGATGTTTGTTGTTGATCGATTGACTCAGTTTTTTTATTACAGAGGGCATGTAACCCTCTGACCGAACACGCTGTGCTACCATGCCGGCTGACCACTCAGCTACCACGGTCGGACTACCAGCAGTACCAACAGGCCATGAAGACATGGTCGACCTCACCAGAAACGCCTGTGCTGACATTCCCGCAGATATGTTTCTGTCCTGTGCACGGTCTTTTGAAAAGTGGATCATTGAGCATATTGGAGCTGGTGGTGCTATGTTTGAAGTCTTACATTAGTTGGAAAGGCAGAGTAGCAATTGCCTCGAGCCAGGGCCACAGTGGCGCGTCGAATAGTCCCCACTTCCATATGGCCGAGGAATACAAAGTTGCGAACGGAATTTCCAATTAAAAGTTATGAAATACTGGCGTGTCCTAGCCGCGCGGAATGCAGGTAGATTCAAATGGCTCTGAGCACTATGGGACTTAACATCTGTGGTCATCAGTCCCCTAGACCTTAGAACTACTTAAACCTAACTAACCTAAGGACATCACACACATCCATGCCCGAGGCAGGATTCGAACCTGCGACCGTAGCAGTCGCGCGGTTCCGGATTGAGCGCCTAGAACCGCGAGACAGGTAGATTCCCACGTGCCACTGGGTATTCAAGGACCATTGAGTAGCATGTAGTAAATTACGACTGTGTACACATTTCTATTCCTCCGATTCAGCGCCATTTGTGACGAAACGAAGAAAATGCTTCAGACACAATGATGTGTTGGCAGATGTGCCAACACCTTGTAGTTCGAGGAGGCCGAAATGCACGCTATAATCTAACGCAGACTGGCGTGAGGTCTGGAACAGGATACGTAATGAATGCTATAAAGAAAAGTACGTAGCTGCTGGAATACTTAACTTTAATCCCTCATTTGTACACAGCATTCTTGATGATACAAGTGAGACTCTCTCTGGAAATGGTTAATGGCACCTTGCTAGGTCGTAGCCATGGACTTAGCTGAAGGCTATTCTATCTATCTCTCGGCAAATGAGAGAAAGGCTTCGTCAGTGTAGTCGCTAGCAAAGTCGTCGTACAACTGGGGGCGAGTGCTAGTACGTCTCTATAGACCTGCCGTGTGGTGGCGCTCGGTCTGCAATTACTGACAGTGGCGACACGCGGGGCCGACATGTACTAATGGACCGCGGCCGATTTAAAACTACCACCTAGCAAGTGTGGTGTCTGGCAGTGACATCACACACAACTTATTTAGATTTTGCCTTGCAATCTTAATCTGCAGCAATAAACGCCCATTGAAGATTTGAATGTTACCCCCCTCGCCTCCACCGACACTTAGGGTGGGGTGGCGGCTCGAGCGTGGTATCACTAGATGACGCTCTATAAGACACACACTGGAATTATAACTTCTTTCGATCCGATGTGTAGTTTCCGGGTTTTTTTAAATGTCTTATAGGCCCTGCATGTCATGCGCCGAACGTCGAACTGGTCTGAAGTATGCTACATACACTATCCAAGCCACATTAGTGTGACCAACTGTCGAAAGCCTGAATAACCACATATTGCAGGAAGAGAGTCTGTGAGGTTCTGTAAGTTACGGACAGGGATGTAGAGCCACGCTGACTCCAGTGACGTGGCCAGCTGCATCTACATCTACATTTATACTCCGCAAGCCACCCAACGGTGTGTGGCGGAGGGCACTTTACGTGCCACTGTCATTACCTCCCTTTCCTGTTCCAGTCGCGTATGGTTCGCGGGAAGAACGACTGTCTAAAAGCCTCTGTGCGCGCTCTAATCTCTCTAATTTTACATTCGTGATCTCCTCGGGAGGTATAAGTAGGGGGAAGCAATATATTCGATACCTCATCCAGAAACGCACCCTCTCGAAACCTGGCGAGCAAGCTACACCGCGATGCAGAGCGCCTCTCTTGCAGAGTCTGCCACTTGAGTTTGTTAAACATCTCCGTAAC